>NC_057712.1:749131-754942 GCF_004010195.1 Chiloscyllium plagiosum | reverse complement strand
TTTCCAAGGCTGATGTCAAAGCACATTAAAAAGAGGAATTAATAGTGAAACTGTCTTGCATTTTATGCAATGTCGACTTTTACCTTTAAAATTTCAGATATTACATGTAGCTTCTAACTTGCTGTAATGTTATTCAAGATTTCTTAATACATCTCTCTATCCTTCAGTGTTTGGAGAGATTAGAATCAATACAATGGGTGGAATCTTCAAGTCCTGGACAATGTGGGCTATAATGAGAAATCAGTGAGAAGTCCAGTGAGGCTTTTCTCAATGTCAGTCACAAATGCCTATCAATGAACAGCGAAATGCCTATCAATGGTGATGATTGCTTGTTATCACACTTATTAACATAGAATTCCCATCATATCTTTGCACATTGGCATCTAACACATACTCTCGTCTGCGTACCCTCATGGCATATCTCTGATCCACTCAGTACACTTCTTATCTCAGAGCTGCTCTCTGGAGTGCGCCAGCAGCACTCACTGCAATGTTGCTGCATGCGAACATGGCACACACACAGTGGCATTCATCTCACAGATTGGAACAGGCTACATCTCAGGGCTGCTTGCTTGCTCTCCTATTGCTCAATTGCCTTGCACTTACTTGGATGCTCTCAGCTTTCTGCCTTCCCCTGCCTTGCCTTTTGGTGTAGGCACAAAGCCAGGCAGCTTGTTACAATTGTCAGCAGTCACCAGTCAGAGGTGGACATGTTGCTAAGAGCAACATGATACCACTATCTTGTCTCACTCTCCCTTATAATAACGTTTTCTCCTGGGCTGAGAGGTAGTGAGGAATTGAGTGAGATGAAAGTAAGTAGGGTTACAGGTGGGGGAAATGTGATCAAGTATTCTGAGTGAGAATAGGCAACATCAGGTTAGTAGTGTGGGTAGTCTGGGTAGGGTGGGTGTTGGGAGCAACGAGTGAGGGAAGATATTGCATGCAATTCTGAGAGTGATAAGCCAAATGTCTTGGTGGGAAGTGAATGCATTAGCAGAGATAGAGTGAGTGTGAGATAGTAGAGATAATATAATGACACTCACTCTATCACTGACCTGCTTCCTATACTGCTTGACATTCATCCAGATGCATGAAACTGTACGGATCTGGATGGCAATCTTGGACCAGGCTAGTAGGGTCTGGTGTCGTGGATTCCACTACCAGTCCTAGAAGCAGAAACCTGTGTGTGAGGATCACAGCAGAGGAGCAGTTAAGTTGCTATTTTTGCCTATTAAAATCTACAATAGTGAGTAGAGTGGGTTCTTCTTGATTATATGTTTTTACTGAGATGTCTCTTGATTAAACTTTAAAAATAGGAGATATAGGTACTAAATTAGCCAGAAGCAGTATTTTTTAGAGCAGTACATCTGTGCTATTTTCTGGGTCTGTAGTTTGTTAAGGTGCAAAGAAGGCTTTTAGTAGAGTGATGGGCTCTTCCTGTTGGATGTGTGAGCTTAGGGAGAGATTCCATGTTACTGATGATTATGTCTGCAGGAAGTGTGTTTGGTTGCAAATCCAATCAATTGCATGGATTGATTGGAGCTGCAGTTCTAGGCAATGAGGAATTTACAGAAGCCAGGGGATGTGATAGATGGAAGTTCTGGAAGGGAGATAAACTGAAGATACAGGTGGGTACTGTAAATGGGTTACCGCCAGGAAAGGTAGGAGAGAGAGGCAGGTAGTGCAGGAGTCTCCTGTGGCTATCCCCATCTCAAACGAGCATGCTATTTTGGAAAATGTAGGGAGTGATGGACTCTTAAGGGAATGTAACACAAACAGCCAAGTTTCTGGTACCAAGACTGGCTCTAATGTAACAAGAGGTATGTCATGTTCCAAACAGTTGATTGTGACAGGAGATTCTCTAGTTAGAGGCATAGCCAGACGTTTTTGCAGCCAACAGTGAGACATAAGGATGGTGTGCTGCCTCCCTGGTGTCAGGATCAAGGATGTCTCAAAGAGCATGCAGAATATCCTCGAAGAGGAATGGGACCATCAGGAGGTTATTGTACACATTGGAATTAACGACAGAGGAAGGGAAAAGGTTGAGGTTCTGAAGGGAGAATGTAGGGTGTTAAGCAGGAATTTAAAAAGGAGGTCCTCGAAGGTCATGATATCTGGATTACTCCTGGTGCCACAATCTAGTGAGGGTAGGAATAGAAGGATAGAACAGATTAATATGTGGCTGATGAGCTGGTGCAGGGGAGAAGGGTTTACATTTTTTGATCATTGGAATCTCTTCCAGGTTAGAAGTGACCTGTATAAGAAGGATGGATTGTACCTAAATAATATACAGGCAGGGAGATTTGCTAAAGCTGCTCAGGAGAATTTAAACTAATATGATGGGGGGGGGGGGGCGATGTTGGGGGATGTGACCCACGGAAATAGTGAGGAAAGAGAGCAGTCAAGAATGACACAGTTGAGAAAATGAGTAAGTCAAACAGTCAGCGCAAGCAGGAACAAAGCAGAGGAGGAGGTAGGATTGATAAATTGCATTAATTTCAATGTAAGAGGCTGAACAGAGAAGGCAGATGAACTCAGGGCATGGTTGGGAATATGGGACTGGGATATCATAGCAATTACAGAGACATGGCTCAGTGATGGACAGGACTGGCAGCTTAATGTTCCAGGAAACAAATGCTATAAGAAGGATAGAAAGGGGGTGGGAGGCAAGAGAGGAGGGGGAGTGGCATTTTTGATAAGGGATAGTTATTATTGCTGTACTGAGGGAAGGTATTTCTGGGAATACATTCAGGGAAGTTATTTGGGTGGAACTGAGAAATAAGAAAGAGATGATCACTTTATTGGGATGGTATTATAAACCCCATAATAGTCAGTGGGAAATTGAGAAACAAATTTGTCAGGAGATCTCAGTTATCTGTAAGAATAATAGGGTGGTCATGGTAGGGGATTTTAATTTTCCTAACATAGACTGGGACTGCCCTAGTGTTAAGGGCTTGGTTGGAGAGGAATTTATTAAGTGTCTACAAGAAGCTTTTCTGATTCCGTATGTAGATGTACCTACTAGTGAAGGTGCAAAACTTGACCTACTCTTGGGAAATAAGGCAGTGCAGGTGACTGAGGTGTCAGTGGGGGAGCACTTTGGGGCCAGCAACCATAATTCTTTTAGATTTAAAATAGTGATGGAAAAGGATAGACCAGATCTAAAAGTTGAAGTTCTAAATTGAAGAAAGGCTAATTTTGATGGTATTAGGCAAGATCTTTCAAAAACTGATTGGGGGCAAGTGTTCGCAGGTAAAGGGACGGCTGGAAAATGGGAATCATTCAAAAATAAGATAACGAGAATCCAAAGACAGTTTATTCCTGTTGTGGTGAAAGGAAAGGCTGGTACGTATAGGGAATGCTGAATGACTAAAGAAATTGAGGCTTTAGTTAAGAAAAAGAAAGAGGCATATGTTAGGTACCGACAGCAGAGATCGAGTGAATCCTTAGAAGGGTATAAAGGCAGTAGGAGTATATTTAAGAGGGAAATCAGGAGGGCAAAAAGGGGACATGAGATAGCTTTGGCAACAAGGGTTGAAGAGAATCCAAATACATTAAGAACAAAAGGGTAACTATGGAGTCAATGGGGCTGAGGTGAAGGGGAATCGACATTTCAGGCATAGGCCCTTCATCAGGAATGATGCTTGTGAGTTGGGGCTGATAGATAAATGGGAGGGGGGTGAGGTTGGGGAGGTGGCTGGGAAAACAATAGGTGGATGAAGGTGAGAGAGAAGATGATAGGTCGGTGGGGGGTGCAGTGATGGACAGGTCAGGAGGGCGGTACCAATTTGGAGGCTTGGGATTGCGATAATGTTGGGAGAGGGGATATGAGGAAGCTGTTGAAATCCACATTTATCCTGAGTAGTTGCAGAAATATGAGGCGTTCCGCCTCCAGGTGTCGGGTGACAACAGTTTGGTGATGGAGGAGGCCGAAGACCTGAGTTTCCTTGATGGAATGGGAGAGGGAGTTGAAGTGTTCAGCCACGGAGCGGTGGGGTTGGTGGGTGCTGGTGTCCCAGAGATGTTCTCTGAAATGATCCACAAGAAGGCGTCCTGTCTCCCCGATGTTGAGAAGACCACACTGGGTGCAACGAATATAGTAGGTGACATTGGTAGAGGTACAGGTGAATTTCTGATGGATGTGGAAGGATCCCTTGGGGCTTTGGATGGAGGTGAGGGGAGTGGTTTTGCATTTCCTGCGATGGCAGGGAAAGGTGCCAGGAGTGGGGTGTGGGCTGGTGGGGGTGTGGATCTGACAAGAGAGTCACGGAGGGTATGGTCTTTTCAGAACACTGCTAGGGGTAGGGAGAGAAATATATCTCTGGTGGTGGGGTCCGTTTGGAGTTGGCGGAAGTGGCGGAGGATGATACATTGTATGCGAAGGTTGGTGGGGTGGAAGGTGAGGACCAGGGGGTTTCTGTCCTTGTTGCGTTGGGAGGGGTGGGGTCCAAGGGCAGTGGCACATGAGGTGGAAAAGGTGCGCTGGAGGGCATCACCAACCATGTGGGAAGGGAAGTTGCGATCGTGGAAGAAGGAGGCCACCTAGGACTTTCTGAAGTGGAATTGGTCATCCTGGGAACAGATGCGGTGGAGGCGGAGGAATTGGGAATAAGGGATAGAGTTTGTATAGGATGCACCTCCCTCAGGACCCATCCATCGCTGCCCCCTCTGACCTATCACCTTCTCCCTCACCTTCATCCACCTATCACTTTCCAGCTACCTACCCCCTCCCATTTATCTATCAGCCCTGATCCACAAGCCTCATTCCTGATGAAGGGCTTATGCCCGAAACGTTGATTCTGTTGTTCCTCAGATGCTGCCTAACTGGCTGTACTTTTCCAGCACCACACTCTCAATTCTGATTTCCAGCATCTGCTGTGCTCACTTTCTCCCAGACAATGGGGCCCTTCAAAGATCAGCAAGGCAGCCCATGTGTGGAGTCGCAGGAGATGGGGGAGATACTAAACAGGTATTTTGCACCGGTGTTACTGAAAAGAAGGATATGGAAGATATAGAATGTAGGGAAATAGATGGTGACATCTTGAAAAATGTCCATATTACACAGGAGGAGGTGCTGAACATCTTAAAACTCATTAAGGTGGATAAATTCCTGGGATCTAATCAGGTGTACCCTAGGACTCTGTGGGAAGCAAGGGAAGTGATTGCTGGGCGTCCTGCCGAGATATATGTATCATCGATCACAGGTGAGGTGCCAGGGGATTGGAGGTTGGCTAATGTGATGCCACTATTTAAGAAAGATGGTAAGGACAAGCCAGGGAACTATAGACTGGTGAGCCTGACAGTCAGTGGTGGGCAAGTTGTTGGAGGGAATCCTGAAGGACAGGATGTACATGTATTTGGAAAAGAAAAGACTGATTAAGAATACTTAACATGGGAAATTGTGTCTCATGAACTTGATAGAGTTTTTTGAAGAAGTAACAAAAAGGATTGATGAGGGCAAAGTGGTAGACGTGATCTATATGGACTTTAGTAAGGTGTTCGACAAGGTTCCTCATGATGGACTGGTTCACAAGGTTAGGTTACATGACATAGAGGGAGAACTCTATGTCACGGCGGCACGGTGGCACAGTGGTTAGCACTGCTGCCTCGCAGCGCCAGAGACCCGGGTTCAATTCCCGCCTCAGGCGACTGACTGTGTGGAGTTTGCACGTTCTCCCCGTGTCTGCGTGGGTTTCCTCCGGGTTCTCCGGTTTCCTCTCACAGTCCAAAGATGTGCAGGTCAGGTGAATTGGCCATGCTAAACTGTCTGTAGTGTTAGGTAAGGGGTAAATGTAGGGGTAGGGGTAGGGG
>NC_057712.1:712000-748957 GCF_004010195.1 Chiloscyllium plagiosum | reverse complement strand
TTTGTCAATCTCTGCCTTGGAGACATTTAATGTCCCAGCCTCCACTGCGCTCCGTGGCAATGAATTCCACAGGCCCACCACTCTCTGGCTGAAGAAATGTCTCCTCATTTCCATTCTAAATTGACCCCCTCCAATTCTAAGGGTCTGCCCACGGGTCCTAGTCTCCCAGCCTAACAGCACCCACCCTTTCTAAGCCATGCATTATCTTGTAAGTTTCTATTAGATCTCCCCTCAACCTTCTAAACTCTAATGAATACAATCCCAGGATCCTCAGCTGTTCATCGTACGTAAGGCCTACCATTCCGGGGATCATCCGTGTGAATCTCCATTAGTCACACTTCAGTGCCAGTATGTCCTTCCTGAGGAGTGGGGCCCAAAACTGGACACGGTACTCCAAATGGGGCCTAACCAGAGCTTTATAAATTCTCAGAAGCACATTGCTGCTTTTACATTCCAGCTCTCTTGAGATAAATGACAACATTACATTTGCTTTCTTAATCACGGACTCAACCTGCAAGTCAACCTTTAGAGAATCCTGGACTCGCACTCCCAGATCCCTTTGTACTTTGGCTTTATGAATTTTGTCACTGTTTAGAAAACAGTCCATGCCTGGAATCTTTTTTCCAAAGTTCAAGTGCATTTGCTCACATTGAATTTCATCAGCCATTTCCTGGATCACTCTCCTAAACTGTCTAAATCCTTCTGCAGCCTCCCCACCTCCTCAGTACTACCTGCCTGTCCACCTAACTTTGTATCATTGGAGAACTTCACCAGAATGCCCCCAGTCCCTTCATCCAGATCATTAATGTATAAAGTGAACAGCTGCGGCCCCAACACTGAACCCTGCGGGACACCGCTTGTCACTGGCTGCCATTCCAAAAAAGAACCTTCTATCCCAACTCTCTGCCTTCTGTCAGATAGCCAATCCTCAATTCAAGCCAGTAGCTCACCTCGAACACCATGGGCCCTCACCTTACTCAGCAGCCTCCCGTGAGGCACCTTATCAAAGGCTTTTGGAAGCCAAGATAGATGACATCCACTGGGTTTCCCTGGTCTAATCTACTTGTTACCACTTCAAAGAATTCTAACAGGTTTGTCAGACACGACCACCCCTTACTAAATACATGCTGACTTGTTCTAATCCGACCCTGCTCTTCCAAGAATTTAGAAATCTCATCCTTAACCATGGATTCTAGAATTTTACCTACAACTGAGGTTAGGCTAATTGGCCTATAATTTTCCATATTTTGTCTTGATCCTTTCTTGAACAAGGGGGTTACAACAGCAAATTCCCAATCTTCTGGGACTTGCCCTGACTCCAGTGACTTTTGAAAGATCACAACCAACGCCTCCGCTATTTCCTCAGCCACCTCCCTCAGAACTCTGGGATGTAGCCTATTGGGGCCAGGAGATTTATCAATTTTTGGACCTTTTAGCTTTTCGAGCACTTTCTCTTTTGTAATGGCTACCATACTCAACTCTGCCCCCGACTCTCCTTAATTGTTGGGATATTACTCATGTCTTCCACTGTGAAGACTGACATGAAGTACTTATTAAGTTCTCCAGCTATTTCCTTATCTCCCAGCACAAGCCTTCCTGCATCAATTTGGAATGGCCCAATGTCCACTTTTGCCTCTCGTTTGTTTCTTATCCATTGACAGAAACTTTTACTATAATTTCTAATATTACTGGCTAGCCTACCTTCATATTTGATCCTCTCCTTCCTTATTTCTCTCTTTGTTATCCTCTGTTTGTTTTTGTAGCCTTCCCAATCTTCTGATCTCCCACTGTTCTTGGCCATTTTATAGGCTCTCTCTTTCTCTTTGAAACATTTCCTGACACCCAAAAGTTCCTGCCATTGTTGCTCTACTGTCTTCCCCACTAGGCTCTGCTTCCAGTCGATTTTCGTCAGTTCCTCTCTCAGTCCCCTGTAATTACATTTATTTAACTGTAACACCATTACATCCGATTTTGCCTGGACTCTACCATATTATGATCGCTGCCTTCTAAGTGTTCCCTGACTTTAAGATCTTTTATAAAGTTTGGCTTGTTAAATAGCACTAAGTCCAGAATAGCCTGCTCCCTTGTGGGCTCAATCACAAACTGTTCCAAAAAGCCATCCTCTAAGCATTCCATGAATTCCCTTTCTTTGGATCCACCGGCAACATTATTCATCCAGTCCACCTGCATATTGAAGTCCCCCATGAACACGTGACCTTGCCTTTCTGACGTGCCCTATCTGTTTCATGGGACACCTTGCGCCCCTGGTCCTGACCACTGTT
This sequence comes from Chiloscyllium plagiosum, assembly GCF_004010195.1. Lineage (NCBI taxonomy): Eukaryota > Metazoa > Chordata > Chondrichthyes > Orectolobiformes > Hemiscylliidae > Chiloscyllium > Chiloscyllium plagiosum. The sequence continues at coordinate 746,675 of NC_057712.1, read as the reverse complement.
GGGAGGTCTGTACATAACTCCCATTATGGTTTTGTTTTGCCTTCGTGGTTCCTCAACTCCACCCACACAGACTCCACATCATCCGACCCTATGTCATTCAATCCTATAGATTTAATTTCATTCTTAACTAACAAGGCCACCCCATCCCCTTTACCCACCTCCCTGTCATTTCGATAAGTTGTAAATCCTTGGATGTTTAACTGCCAGTCCTGAACCCCCTGCAACCATGTCTCTGTGATGCCTACCACATCATAATCATTCACAATGATTTGTGCCATTAATTCATCTACTTTGTTACGAATGCTATGAACATTCAGATAAAGCACCTTAATGCTAATTTTCTTATCCTCACGGTTTCCAATATCTCTGGTAATATATCATAAGTTATCCTTCCTTTTTGCTTCATTTCTAGTCTGCCTTGAACTTAAACCCTGTGCACGTGCTAATCTGCTGCTTATCTTTCTACTTGACTCCATAATCTCTGTAGCTTTCCCTTTCCCTTCCCCCCGACTCACAAGTTTAAAGTCCCAGTGACCGGGTTTGCTAGAACAATGGTGCCAGATCGGTTCAGGTGGAGACTGTCCCATTGGCACAGATCATCCCGGTTCCAAAACTCATGCCAATATCCGATGAAATGGAACCCCTCTTTCCCACACCAGTCTCTTAGCCACGTGTTTATTTCCCTAATTTTCTTATCCCGATGCCAATTAGCACTTGGCTCAGGCAGTAATCCAGAGATTATGACCCTCGAGGACCTGTTCTTCAATTTCCTTCCTAGTGCTTGATACTCCCCAAGCAGGTCCTCCTTCCTTGCCTTGCCTATGGTGTTAGTGCCAACGTGGACCACAACTGGATCCTCTCCCTCCCGCTCCGATATCATTTCAAGCCAGTCAGAGATGTCCTGCACACTGGCACCGGGCTGGCAACACCCCATGCGGGACTCCCGATCCAACTCACAAAGGATACTCTCTGTCCCCCTAATTATAGAATCCCCAATAACAACTACTTGTCTTTTTGCTCCCCCCTGTTGAATGGCCTTCTGCACCATGGTGCTGTGGTCAGCTGGCTCATCCTGTCCACAGCCCTTTCCCTCAGCCATGCAGGGAGCAGAAATCTCATACCTGTTGGACAAGGTCAAGGGCTAAGGCTCCTCCACTCCTGAGCTCAGAATCCCCCTGCCTGCCTCACTTACCGTCACACCCTGTCGTTCCTGATCACTGACTGAATTTGAATTACTTAATCTACCAGTTGAGACTTCCTTCTGAAACAAAGCGTCCAGGTAACTCTCCTCCTCCCGAATGCGCCGCAGTGTTTAAAGCTCAGATTCCAGATCATCAATTCTGATCTGGAGTTCTTCCAGCAACCAACACTTGCTGCAGATGTGGTCACTGCCATTCACAATGGGATCAGGCAGCTCCCACATCATACAGCAACAGCACATCACCTGTCCAGCCATACAGATTACAGATTACATTACAGATTACAGATTACAGATTACATCTTGACTTATTTAATTAATTTATACAAATTTATGAGTTAAGTAATTTCTAGTACTTCTCTATGGTCTTATTCAACTGGCCTTGATCAGATCGGCCAATGGGCTAAGCAGTGGCAGATGGAGTTTAGTTTAGTTAAAGATGAGGTGCTGCATTTTTGGAAAGGCAAATCATAGCAAGACTTATGCACTGAATACATGTCCTGGGGAGTGTTGCTGAACAACGAAACCTTGGAGTGCAGGTTCATACTTCCTTGAAAGTGGAGTTGCAGGTGGATAGGATAGTGAAGAAAGAGTTTGGTATGCTTTCCTCTAATGGTCAGTGCATTGAGCATAGGAGCTTGGAGGTCATATAGTAGCTGTATAGGACATTAGTTCGGCCAATTTTGAAGTATTGCGTGCAATTCTGGTCTCCCTCCTATGGGAAGGATGTTGTGAAACTTGAAAGGGTTCAGAAAAAATTTACAATGATTTTGCCAGGGTTGGGGGTTTTGAGCTATAAGGAGAGGATGGGTTCTTTTTCTCTGGAGCATCGGAGGCTGAGCACTGACCTTATAGAGGTTCATAAAATCATGAGGGGTATGGATAGGGTGAATAGATAGTCTTTTTCCTGGGGTGGGGAGTCCAAATTTAGAGGGCATAGGTTTAAGGTGAGAGGGGAAAGATATAAAAGGGACCGAAGGGGCAACTTTTTCATGCAGAGGGTAGTGCGTCTATGGAATGAGTTGCCAGAGGCAGTGGTGGAGGCTGGTACAATTACAGCATTTAAAAGACATCTGGATGGGTACATGAATAGTAAGAGTTTTGAGGGATATGGCCAAATGGTGGAACATGGGACTAGATTTATATGGGATATCTGGTTGGCATGATGAGTTGGACCAAAGGGTCCGTTTCCGTGCTGTGTGTCTCTATGACTCTAAATTGGCCAACATCTTCTAACAGTTAAGCCATGAGTTGCACCATTATTTGCTTTAAACAAGCGTCATTTCCTCCTTAGTTCCCTTTATTTTGACATCATATTTGCATATTAACTACATTTTAAACTTGCACTGAAAGTTAGGTCTGTGAGTGTAAGCACATTTTTAACAACATGGTAATTGTCAATGCAATGCCAATCCATCTTCCTTGCTCTAAAATTAAAACTGTTTCTCTCATATTCTTATATTTTTCCTCTCAGTTTCTTATTCCACCCTTTCTATAATCAAATTTTCAATTTTATTTATTCTTGAGATTTGACTTGCCCTCTTTCTCTGTTGCTTTTCTTACAGTCCTTAAATAGTGCTATACTGTTTCCCTTTCTTTTCACTGCAATTCCAAATGCCCCACTGCCCACTGCTCTGCTCCAGCTTGTACTTTCAGCAGAGAGCTGAACATTTTTCACTTGAAGGATGCACTAAAGCTCTGGTACAGAACCGATCACAGAAAAGCGAAAGTGAGGACTGCAGGTGCTAGAGAGTAGAGTCAAGATTAGAGTGGGGATGGAAATGCACAACAGGTCAGGCAGCATCCGAGGCACAGAAAAATCGACATTTCTGGCATGCCCATTATAATTTTATAAACCTCTATAAGGTCACCTCTCAGCATCTGACGCTCCAGGCAAAACAGCCCCAGCCTATTCAACCTCTCCCTATAGATCAAATCTTCCAACCCTGGCAACATCCTTGTAAATCTTTTCTGAACCCTTTCAAGTTTCACAACATCCTGCCAATAGGAAGGAGACCAGAATTGATTGAATATTCCAACAGTGGCCTAACCAATGTCCTGTACAGCTGCAACATGACCTCCCAACTCCTGTACTCAATACTCTGACCAATAAAAGAAAGCATACCAAACGCCTTCTTCACAATCCTATCTACCTGCGACTCCACTTTCAAGGAACTATGAACCTACACTCCAAGGTCTTTGTTCAGCAACACTCCCTAGGACCTTACCATTAAGCGTATAAGCCCTGCTAAGATTTGCTTTCCCAAAATGCAGCACCTCACATTTATCTAAATTAAACTCCATCTGCCACTTCTCAGCCCATTGGCCCATCTGATCAAGATCCTGTTGTAATCTGAGGTAACCTTCTTCGCTGTCCACTACACCTCCAATTTTGGTATCATCTGCAAACGTACTAACCAGACCTCATATGCTCACATCTAAATCATTTATATAAACGATGGAAAGTAGAGGAACCAGTACCGATCCATGTGGCACTCCACTGGTCACAGGCCTCCAGTCTGAAAAACAACCTTCCATCACCAGCCTCTGTCTTCAACCTTCGAGAGTCCCTGAACACAATCGATCTCTTGGAACCTGACATACCCTTCATTACATTAGAAACCAGAAACTTGGCGGTTCGTGCTACATTCCCCTAAGAATTCATCACTCCCTACATTTTCCAAAACAGTATACATGTTTAAAATGGGGATAGCCACAGGAGACTCCTGCACTACCTGCCTACCTCTCTTACTTTTCATGGAGTTAACCCATCTATGTGTTTATCTGCAGCTTTTCTCCCTTCCTATAACTGCCATCCATCACTCACCCTTGCTCTTGTAAATTCCTCATTGACTCTAACTGTCACTCCAACCGATCCATTCGATCTGATAGGATTCGCAACCAACGGCATTTATTGCAGATATAATCCTCAATAACTTGTAAACTCTCCCTAAACTCCTACATCTGACAAGAAGAGCATATTACTCCACTAAGGGCCACTTTTGCTTCTTCCAATCTGCAGACCCAGAAAATTGTACCGTATTTTCCCTCTACAAAATACTGCTCCAGGTTAAATTAATACTTATGGCTTATATTTTAAGTTTAATCAAGAAACATATCTCAAAAACATATAATCAAGAAAGAACCCACTCTACTCACTGCAAACTTTTTGTAGGCCACACTTAAACTATCCACTGATCTGTTTCTGTGCTGTGACCTCTCCCAAACAGGTTCCTCCAAGATTACTTGTGAATTTCACTGTTTGTTAATTTTCCCAGACACACCCCGATGTCCAGCAATACATGAATTCAAACAGCAAAGGCAGTAACTGATAACTCTGTCAGTTAACAATGTGCGTTTCTTTCTCTCTCTCTCTCTCCTGCACTGACCTGATCATGTGCTGCCTTTGTCTGTCCCTCTCATGTTTAATATACTTGTTTTGACTATTTTTTTCTCCAAAGTTCCAAAACAATACAACAGCACATAAAACAGTAATTGCTGCTCCTGGAATTTGAGGAGATCATCTCCAACACCTAAAATATCCCAAAAAAGAGCAGCCTTTTATCGCCAGAAATTCTTCCCATCCTCCATCTTGGATTACCCAGAATCCTTTTCAGCTTACCCAGCGTGCGGAAGGTTATGAGGAGATGTGAGGAAAATCTATTTCATCCAGTGGATGGTGCGAATCTGGAACTCAGTGTAAGGGTGGTTGAGGCATAACCTCTCATAACAATTTAAGAAATATTCAGCCAAGCCCTTTTAATGTCAAGGCAGACCAGGCTTTGGACCAAGTCCTGGAAAATAGGATTAGAATTGCTTGGTGGTTGTTATTGACTGATGTGGACATGATGGGCCAATGGGCCTTTTTCTGGGCTGTCTACCTGTCTATCGACAATCACTCAGAACATGATTGTTCGTAAGAAGGGCATCTATTTGTGGCTCTTCAGATGGCTGAAAAGGCCAATCTGGAATGCACAGATTCCATTGCGATGTGAGAATTGGTGGGGGTTAATGATGATTGGAGGCGGTTGTGGGTGGGCCTTCCTGATGTTCTGTTTCTCCTTCGCAAGAGTCGCTTCTGTTAACTGGCATGGTGGAGATCATTTCCATGGCATATAGTTCCTTGCGGATGATGTTTCTCTAGTAATTCTGGATTGTAGCAATGTCCTCCCTGTTATTGATGTTGATGTGGAATTGCTTGAGGTTGGTCCTGATGTTAAATTGTGTTCTTTTGGCTACCAGGTGTGTGGGTTAAGCTTCCTTCAGTTGAGAGGACATGATCTGTTTGGGAGGTGTGAGTTGGATAACATGACCAGTCCATTGGAGTTGTTATTGAATGATTGGGGTGGTGATGCTGGCAATATTGGCTTTCTCCCAGATGCTGGTGTTAGTGCGCCTGTCTTCCCAGGTGATCCACAGGATTTTTTGGAGGAATCTCTGGTGATGGTGTTCCAGTGCTTTAAGATGTCTACTGTAGGCAGTCCATGTTCCAGCTCCATGAAGCAGTGTGGGAAGGGCAATGGCTTTGTAGACCAGATGTTTAATGTGGGTTTTTAGATCATGGTCTTAAAATATTCTTCTTATGAGTTCGGCACAGGCTCCACTGGCACAGCTCAGATGGTGTACATTGGCCTTGGATGAGAGAAGACTGCTGAGGTATGGGAATGGTTGTTGACTATAGTTGTTGAAAATAGTTTTCCCATGGCAGTCCACCTTGCAAATATTTTAGACAGCAACTAAACAATGTGTGCTCAGGAACGAGAGGAGATTACAGTCATCGTGATTTATTATATTCATTTCATTGGGACTTTAACTAACCCCATCTGAAATGGCCCTTCAGCTCTCTCCGAACTGTCAACACTTTCCATCTTTGTTTATAATTATACTTGCATTATTATTAAAGAATACTGATCAACAATATTTCACAATGTTCAGCTATGTGTGAAAAAATTCCTTACCACATTCTGCAATTTAGCAACAGTGCAGAAGGATAAGTCTAACTCCAAGCTCAATCCTCATTCAACTAGAAGACTACAATATGTGGCACGAAGTGCAGTCCAATCACAGCCTTGGTTGTTCTGTCTGTAAAGAATATATAAATTTTCTCATCTCAATGTCTGTCAATTTTCTTTGTCTTCATTAATTGTTCTCACCTCAGTGCTTAAGTAGCCATTACAGGAATATTGCTGCTGATTAAGTCAGAGACACGATATAAGATCATAAGATAAAGAAGCAGAATTAGGCCATTCAGCCCATTATGTCTGCCCCACCATTCAATCATGTCACATGTTTCTCAATGTCATTCTCCTGCCTTCACCCTATAACCCTTGATCCCCTTACCAACCAAGAACCTATCAATTTCTGTCTTATAAAAAACCCAATGACTTGGCTTCCACAGCCCTCTGCTACAATGAGTTCAACAGATTAATCACCCTCTGGCTGAAGAAATTCCTCCTCATCTCAGTTCTAAAGAGGTGTTCCTTCACTCTGAGGCTGTGCCTTTCAATCCTGGTCTCTCCTACTCTTCTCCATATCCATCCTATCCAGGACTCTCAGTATTCTGTAAGTTTCAATAAGAGTCTCCCGCCCCATCCTTCTCAACTCCATCAAGTGCAGACCCAGAGTCCTCAATTTCTCCTCATACAACAAGCACTTAATTCTAAGATCATTCTTGTAAATCTCCTCTGGATCTCTTCCAATGCCAGCATATCCTTCCTTAGATATGCAGCCCAAAACTGCTCACAATATTGCACATGTAGTCTGATCAGAGCCTCAGCAGTATTCTTCACAGTGAGAACAGGAGTTTGGAATCTGAACACAGACTATGGGAAAACTTGCAAACCTTGAATTACCCAGAAACACCACCATGAAAGTATAATCTGACAGACAATCAAAATGCCCACCCTTTCAGAAAAATCTTACACAGAGATCATGCAAGACCCCAGTGACTGAATAAATATTCAACAGAAATACATAGTAAAAATGAAGTTTACTGGAGCTAAGTGATCAGGCATAGACAGATAAAATAGATATAATTCCTACAGTGTGGATACAGGCCACTTGGCCCAACAAGTCCACACCGACCCTCTGAAGAGTAACCCACCCAAACCCATTCCCCTACTCTAATATTCTATATTTCCTCTGACTAATGCTCCTAACCTACACATCCCTGAACACTATGGACAAATTAGCATGGCCAATTCACCTAACCTGCACATTGTTTGGACTGTGGGAGGAAAGCAGAGAACCTGAAGGAAATTCACGCAGATTAGTGGAGGATGTGCAAACTCCACACACAGTCGCCCGAGGCTGGAATCGAACCCAGGTCCTTGGCACTGTGAGGCAGTAATACTAACCACTGGAACCACAGTGCCATGTATATTTTAAAAAGTGATTAAGCAATTGATGATTTGCTGCTGTGTACCACAGTGTAGCAGAATGCATGTTTTCACTTGCAATTCTTATAAGACATATACACTCTCAGTTTTCATACCCCTGACAATAAGTACGGCCTATGGGGAAGACGAGAAGGATCAAACGTTGAGTTTTAATCTGTATTATGCATCTTTTACTGTATGGTATGAAGTCACAAAAATAAGCCTTGCACCATCTTGTCTGTTGATTTATTGACTTGGTTTAGATGATACTTGGAAGCCACCATTGGAGCAGGAGAGAAAATGGCAAGTTACACTTTAAAAAAAACATACTCAGATCCCTATAATTAAAAAAGCAATATCCTATTTTCTTTCTGTTGAGTTGGGTTGTGAGCATTTGATCTATGAGTGATGATGGCCATACGTCAAATTATCCAGTTAGGTAGTTTGGGTTTTCTCTTGGTGCACCTTGATCAATGGTTGAGAAACTTAATCCTTGAGCAACAGGTTATGCCGCAAGTACCACACATGAAACCACCATGTTAACCTGTTAACTTCAGTATTGGCACCTGCTGCCGAGCTGCAATAGCCATTGCTCACCATTGCAGTGCAGGTCAGCCCATGGGAGTGTTACCATTTCCCTCTATTTGGGCGGCACGGTGGCACAGTGGTTAGCACTGCTGCCTCGCAGCGCCAGAGACCCGGGTTCAATTCCCGCCTCAGGCGACTGACTGTGTGGAGTTTGCACGTTCTCCCCGTGTCTGCGTGGGTTTCCTCCGGGTGCTCCGGTTTCCTCCCACACTCCAAAGATGTGCAAGTCAGGTGAATTGGCCATGCTAAATTGCCCGTAGTGTTAGGTAAAGGGGTAAATGTATGGGTGGGTTACGCTTCGGCGGGTCGGTGTGGACTTGTTGGGCCGAAGGGCCTGTTTCCACACTGTAAGTAATCTAATCTAATCTAATCTAACTGGTGATTCCCAAGTGCAACAGTGGTTAGTTGTCTCCACATCGTATTTATAAGAATCCTTGGAATATTGGGAGATACAGCTGTTGTCTGGCTCTAACTACCTCACCATGCAGAACGTCCTTAGATTCATGCTAACACATTGGGACCTCTTTCTTTATGAAAGCTGCCACACTTGTGATTTGTCCTGCCAGGATGTATTCATGGTGCATTTCAAATAGAACTTCTTTTCAAGTTAGAAGTAAGTTGCAAATATTTCACAGTCATATAGCAAGATGCTGGGAAGATAGAATTTTTCTATTGGTAAACAAATAATTAAGCAAATAGTTAAGATGATTTTGTACTCTATTCTTGCACATTAGATCAATATGAATAGGTGAGACCATTTATCTCTGTTATTTCTTATCCAGCACCATAGCAATTTTGAAGATCTTGCTTCGGTTCTAATATTTTAATGAACTGTAAAAATAAATGCAACCTTGTACTTTGTTATCTTCAGTAAAACATTTTATCAAAAATGTTCTTCCTCTAGTTTTTCCACATACAAGATCGAAGTACGGAAATTACTATTCTTGTCCTCTGTCTTTCCTAATTAATTTTTCTTGGGAGAAATTATGATTAAGCATCAATATAACAGTGAAATTGTGATCTTAACAATGAATTACTTAGTTAATAACAAATGCTTGGACTTTGAACTTCTACTTCAGGTAATACGCCCTCACAATCTATTTACTTTATTAATCACGGTTGCATATTTAAGAATTTTTAAAAATTCTGCAGTCCTGAGGCTTCCTGCTCCACCCTTCTAGCTACGTTTTCTCAGCTTCACATACACATTCGTTTGAATTTATTCACATTGTAAAATCAGGGTGTTTTCTTCAAATGTGAACATTCAGCTCATAACTGATGAAGACCAATATTGCATAACAATATTAGTCACCACTTCACAACTTCCAAAACATACCACGTAAATTGTCAGCTTAACTTGGATAAAAAAGATATAAAGAATAACAGTTGACCAGAAAAACACAGATAACTCTGCCTCTGTTCTTTAAACCAGTACCAGGGGATCATTCACAACTATGTGAGAGTGTAGACCAGTCTCAGTTAATATCCCATTCAAAAGACAGCATCTTTGACAGTGCAGCACCTCCCCATATTGCATTAGACTATCTGGCTTGATTATTATACTCAATTCTTGGGCATTTTCTGAATCAGTGGCAAGATGGTGGCCAACAGAGTCTCAGCTGACATATGCTATGGATGTGCATTCTTTATGACCAAACTTATAAACGTAACTATTGATGGGCACTCAGTGTTCAGGCAATTTTCTTTGCATTTCTTAATCAGCATCACTGGGAGCAATTTCAAGGCTTCCAGTGTCTTCCACTTGTTTCAACAGAACAATAAATATTTCTGAGTTTTCCTACATTTTGACTTTCCATGAAATCCATTTTTTTAATAACTATGCTACCCACAGTGATGTGATTTGTTTCAATATCTTCAGATGTTTAATAACCATAGTCTTAATATAATTTTTTTTCTTCTTTTCAAATGTTGGTTTTCAATTATATGTCAAATCATATAATTGCTGACAGCAATGCAGAATGCAATCGAAGCAAAGTTCCTTTTTCTCCTGAAATAACTCTTCATGTGGGTAGAATTACTGACATTGCGATACTTTCATTATTTGCTGTTACTGTATTTCTCCCAGGCTTGTGAATTTTGTACTGTACTGAATAGTCAATAACTGCATTACACCTAATGCAGTTTGATTATTCTTCCATTTTATACTTTGGCAGATATGTAACTGTATAAAAAACAAGGACAAGATCAAGAGTCGCTGGATCTTTTCAGACAAATGCACTATTGTGCAACTTTTTAAAATAGATTGGTTTGTTGTTGAGCTGTTACTAATGAATAGGCTGGATCTTCACCTGTGATTTTTGATTTCATTTTAGATCACAGCAAAGCAGAGATTTTTCTGCCCCTTTGTGGTTGGCCTTGAAGTTTAGGTGGGGGTAAAGGTGCGAAGTGGGGAGATGTCTTTGAATGGAATGGCATGAAACCTGAATGGAGTTCCAAAATCATCATGTGATATTCACATTTCACAAGGAGAAAATGAGATAACTAATGAGAATGGCATACATTCTGAAGAAAATGCGCTCATAAAATTAAAATTAAAATTAAAACAGTAACTGATCAGGATTTTGTGGGAATATTCTAATCTTCTGAAAGACCATAGCATCATAAGGCATCAAATTCCCAGCAGGTAGATCAGTGAGACAGGAGCTCAGATCTGTGCCATAATTTCAATACGATTTAAGGAGGCAACAGGCCATCACAGGAAGGCTGGGCCAGAACATTATTGTATTCGGAAAGGGAGCTCAGAAGCAGGATTTTGGGCTGAGTCTTCCTAGTGCAGTTGAATACATTGAAGGGAGGCTGAAAGGGATGAGGTAAGACTGCCAAAGGAAGCATCTGGGAGAGTGGTCCTTGTAACCAGATGTGCCCATCTGCCATAAGCATTGTCCACAAGGGATAGGTCTGAGGAGCATCTAAAACAGGGAGCCACAAGAGTCCGATAAGCAACAACTTCATGGCCATTTGTAGAAGCAACCCCAAGGTGACATGGTGGTTGAAGGCCACAGAGGGAACTGAAAACAGGCCTCAGAGCAGAAAAGCAAATACTATGTAATAAGGGCATACAGAGAGAGGTTAAATTAACTACAGACACCAGAGCAGCAATGCTGCCAAGGTGTACCCCTCACCTGAGAAGCTGTCAAAAGTCTTTGTGCCATAAGACAGCACAATTTAGCTCCACTGGGATTGTTGCACAGCAGATATCAATATCTTAGAGTCCCTACAGTGTGGAAATAGACCATTAGGCCCAACAAGTCCACACCAACATTTTGAAGAGTAACCCACTCGGACACATTCCCCATTACTCTACATTTACCCCTGACTAATGCACCTAACCTACACATCCCTGAACACTATGGGTAATTTAGCATGGCCAATTCACCAAACCTGTACATCTTTGGATTGTGGGAGGAAACTGAAGTACACAGAGAAAACCCACACGGGGGAGAATGTGCAAACACAACACAGACAGTCACCCGAGGCTGGAATCAAATCCAGGTTCCTGATGCTGTGAAGCAGCAGTGCAAACCACTGAGCCACCATGTCGCTGTATTGAGGAAAGCCACAGTCGGCCTAAAACTCTGTATTCTGGGAGAGAAATGTGGCATTTCCCAATAAACAACATGTTATTTGATCAAAATACTGGTGGTTGTGCTTTTCAGCAAGTTGACTAATACATCCATTATTGCACTGGTCCAGACAATCAGCCCCAGAGAGTCCAGGATTTGGGGTACGATGCCCTGGGTACAAGAAATGGTAGATTGCACAAGACGCCATTAAAGTTCCCTCAGATTTCATTATCAGGTACAGATTTCATTTCAGGCAAAAGCTGCACCCAAAGATGGTCAGTGGGAGTCAGTTGGCACTGGACTTGTGAGGGAGTACCCCAGAGTCGAGGTGATCCCCAAAGCCTACATCAATTCCCTAGGGGCCAGAGATGCACAGCATCGAACCACTCAGACTCGGTCATGCTGAATTTGAAAGGGGAGTGAGAAAACATTAGTGGCATCACAGTACAGCTGTAAAGTCATTGGTTGCTAAGTAACTGGTATTAAGGACTATCTCTACGTTGCTATAAGTTAAAATAACAGGTGACTTTTAAAGATGTAGTTATACTTGGATTTAACTTAGAAACACTAGGAATAAGGGAAAGTCAAGGCCAACATAATGCATTAAGTGACCCAAAGGAAAGTACAGTTAATGTAATGGAAATAATTTTAAGATAAAGCAGTTCAACTTGATCAAGTGGAATGTGTGGCCTGTAATATGTAGGAGGTCATGGACCTACTAGTGTCCTAGATGTCCACATACACAGGAAGTGTTACCAGCTGCAGAAACTTGAGCTCAGATTTCAAATCTCAAGCAGTAATGAGAGTCAGTCACTGCGGTGTCTCATTGAGGCTGAGGTTCACATGGATAACACATTCAAAGAGATCCCCTCATTGCAGCTTGAGGGCCAGGAGGCAGGAAGGGAATGAGGGGTGACCTTATAGAGGTTTACAAAATTATGAGGGGCATGGATAGGATAAATAGACAAATATGGGCCGGGTGCTGGCAGGTGGGACTGGATTGGGTTGGGATATCTGGTCAGCATGGACAGGTTGGACCAAAGGGTCTGTTTCCATGCTGTACATCTCTATGACTCTAAACTAAGTGAACAGGCAGGCCTTTTTGTGGTTGCAGACGTGAGTTCAGGATGGCATGTGCCAGGGTCAAGGATGTCACAGAACGACTGCCTGTCATTCTTCTGGGCTAAGGTTTGGGTGGGGAAGGGATGAATTGGTCACCTCCTCCTTTCTATTCCACCTACCAACCACTATTACTGCCTCACCATTCCACCCTTCTCGCCACCCAAACCCCCTCTGTCTTAATCTACAGTCCTCTCTATCCTCCCTTCATTCCTGAAGAAGGGTTATACCCAAAACATTGACTTCTTCACCTCCTGATGCTGCCTGGTTTGCTGTGTTCTTCCAGCCTCCTGCTTGGCTATTTTGGATTCCAGCAGCTGCAGTGTTTTTTTGTCTCTAACGATATATGATGGAAGCAGAATCAATTAAGACATTCAAGAGGGCATTCGGAAAGAAACGATGTGCAAGATTCTGGGAAAAAGGCAGAGGAATGGCACTAGGGAATTAAGTTCTTTGGAAAGCTGATGCAAGACAGCATGGGTCAAATGGCCTTCTTCTGTCCTCTAACATTGCCTGTGATTGTATGATTAATATTCACTTGTCTGTGACCACTGCCAGTGGATCATACAGGTGCATGAAATGTACCTTGGATGTAGCCACAATGCCTATATATCTAGCTGCCGCTCCAAAACACTCAAACCTTTAAAGCCCTCATTCCGTGAGCTACCAAGATCAGATTTTTTGTGACAAGAGTTACTCTTTAACATACTCAATTCAGATGACCTTTCCCACATCATCCTCCCAAACAAATAAAGATCCACCTTTAACTTACATAGTTGCTGTTTATCTTGGTAACATTGAGTCATAGAAATGTACAGCACAGAAACAGACCCTTCGGTCCAACTCGTCCATCCCGACCAGACATTTGCTAGCACTTGGGCCAAATTCCTCCAAACTCTTCCTATTCACATACCAATCCAGATGCCTTTTAAATGTTGCAATTGTACCAGCCTCCACCACCACTTCCTCTGGCAGCTCATTCCATACACACACTACCCTCCGTGTGAAAAAGCTCCCCCTTAGGTCCCTTCTATATTTTTCCCCTCTCACCCTAAACCTATGCCCTCTAGTTCTGGACTCCCTCACCCCAGTGAAAAGACTGTCTATTTATCCTATCTATGCTCTTCATGATTTTATAAACCTCAATAATGTCACCCCTCAGCCTCTGTCGCTCCAGGGAAAACAGCCCCAGTCTATTCAGCCTCTCCCCATAGCTCAAATCCTGCAACCCTCGCAACACCCTTGTAAATCTTTTCAGAACCCTTTCAAGTTTCACAACATTCTTCTGATAGGAAGGAGAACAGAACTGCACACAATATTCCAACAGTGGCCTAACCAACGTCCTGTATAACTGCAACATGACTTCCCAACTCCTGTACTCAATACGCTGACCAATAAAGGAAAGCATACCAAACACCACCTTCACTATCCTATCTACCTGCGACTCCACTTTCAAGGAGCTATGAACCTGCACTCCAAGGCCTCTTTGTTCAACAGCACAGCAGGTCAGGCAGCATCTAGGGAACAGAAGATTCGACGTTTCGGGCACATGCCCTTCTTCAGGACTGAGCAGAGAGTGTTCCCTCCAAGTCCCTCCTCCCTACCTTTTATCTTCTCCTGCTGAACACTCTCTGCTCATTCCTGAAGAAGGGCATGTGCCCGAAACGTCGAATCTTCTGTTCCCTAGATGCTGCCTGACCTGCTGTGCTGTTCCAGCAATAAAGTTTCAGCTGGAGTCACATATAAGTCAGACCAACGATAGCAGATTCCTTCCCTCAAGGACATTAGTGATCCAGGTGGCTTTTTATGCCAAATGACAGTGGTCAGCATGGTTACCATGAGCCTAGTGCCCAGTGCTACCTAAACCTACTACAACAATTGTGAAGGCAGGCTGTCCTGTCGACTCGCATCCCATTGGCAACAGGCCTCTGATTGCCTGAAGGACCATGGAAGGTGGAGGGGATCCTGTACACATGCAGGAAACTTCTCTCTTCATGGCTACCTGAGGCACTGCCATGCCCACAAGTGCCTTGTTCCATTGACCTTATTCTGCCAGATCATCCTACATCTCACATTGAACTTCTAGCATGGAACTACTGACAATTCCAGTGGTAACTTACCAGCCTGAAGTATGGCATGAACCTGGGTTATCACACCTTGCTGAATGTCAATGAACTTGACTACACTGTTAGTTACGTGCATCGGGGTTGCTAGATCTGAATCTGAGAGGATTAAGCTGATGGAGAGTATGGGCAGAATGTTTTAAAACTGCATTCTCTGTTAATCCTCCCGTCTGTTTTTCAGAGGTGGATGCTTGTACCCAGAGAGGATAGCTCTCTGTTCTTGTGTTCGTCAAAGATCAAAAAGCTTTGTCTTTCAAAATGAGCCACCAGAAATAGGTGGTGCTCAGATCAATGCACATGCAGTGGAGGACACAGGAACATACTGCTGTGTGGGTCCTTTTCCCCTGCACCCCATTGCCACTATGACATGATGGAATTTGCTTCCCAAATGTGCACAACCTCACTCTTTTCCATGTGTTCCCAAAGGAAAATGACTCACCCAGACAGAATTAAAAATCACACAACACCAGGTGACAGTCCAATAGGTTTATGTGAAAGCACTAGCTTTTGTAGTGCTGCTCCTTCATCAGGTGGTTGTGGAGAATAAGACCATAAGAGGCAGAATTTATGGCCACAGGAGTGGCAGGACAGAGAAGATTGTTTACAGCCCTAAAGCCATGTTCCCTAGGTGAGCCCACAGCTACGGCATTCTCTCTGAGCTTACTTGGTAAGGTAGAAATGTCTCCTGTTCCTGTCTCTGGGAGCAGGAAGAAAGATTTAGTTTTCCTAAGTATCCTGATGACCAGACAGTGAATTGTCACTGAATTACAAGGAGGCCACCCAGGATTTCCCTTGTACAATGTGCACAAGCTCCTTGTTCCATTGACTTCTTGATTCCCAGTGACAGTGCTGCACCAATGCCTATTGGTTCAAGGAAGAATGGCAGAGCTGTAGGAAGATCTCCTTGGGATGCTTGTGGAATGTCTACGAAATGTTTTTTTTGGAACATCTTGTGGTACAGCCCACTAGGGAAAGACTATTCTGGATTTGGAGATGTGTAATGAGGCAGACTTGATTAGGGAGCTTAAGGTGAGGAATACCAAGGGGGCAGTGACCACTATATGATAGAATTCACCCTGCAGTTTGAGAGGGAGAAACTGGAATCCGATATAACGATATTACAATTGAGTAAAGGTAGCGACAAATATATGGGGGTGGAGCTGGCTGGAGTTGATTGGAAGGGGATCCTAGCAAGGAAGATGGTGGAGCAGCAACGGCAGGAGTTTCTGGGGGTAATTCACGAGGTACAGCAGAAATTCATCTCAAGGAAGAAGAAACATATTAAGGGGAAGATGAGGCAACCATGGCTGGCAAGGGATGTCAGGGACAGCACGAAGGCAAAGAAAACAGCATCCAATGTGGTAAAGATTGGTGCGGCCAGAGGATTGGGAAGCCTTTAAAAATCAGGTAAGAATTAAAAAGCACTAAGCAGGGGAGAAGGTGAAATATGAGGGTAAGCTAACTGGTTATATAAAAGGATATTGCAACTTTTTTTAGATGAAACGTAAGAGAGATGCAAGAGTGGACATTGGAACATTGAGGCTGGAGAAGTAGTAATGGGGAAGAAGGAAATGATGGAGGAACTGAATAGGTAATTTGCATCAGTAACGTACCAGAGCTTCGAGAGTCAGGGGGCAGAGGTGAGTGTAGTGGCCATCACTAAGGAGGGGTTGGGAAGAGCTGAATGGTCTGAAGGTGGATACATCACCTGGAGCAGATGGATTACACTCAAAATTCTGAAAGAGCTAACTGAAGAGATTGTAGAGGCATTGGTAGTGATCTTTCAGGAAGGGTCACAGAGGACAGGGAGGAGGACCTGAAAAGAGAATATAGGGAATTAGGTTGGAAGCTAAAAGGGAGGACGAGCAGAGTAGCAATCTTAGTATTGCTACCGGTGCCCTGTGCTAGTGAGACTAGGAATAGAGAGTGAGTGCAGATGAACACATGGCTGCAAAGCTGGTGTAAGAGGAAGGACTTCAGATATGTGAATCATTGGGATACCTTCTGGGGAAGGTGGGACTTGTACAAGAAGAATGGGTTCCATCTGAACTGCAGGGGCACCAATATCCTGGGTGGGAAGTTTGCTCGAGCTCTTTGGGAGGGTTTAAACTAGATTGGCAGGGGGGTGGGGACCTGAGTTATTGATCAGATGATGGAGTAGGTAGTAAACAGCCAGATACAGCATGCAGAGAGTCAGTGAGGAGGTATAGGTACTTGATAGGGCAAAGGTGCAGCCAGTGTGATGGATTGAAGTGTGTCTATTTTATTACATGAAGCGTCAGGAATAAAAGTGATGAAGTTAGAGCATGGATCAGTATTTGGAACGGTGAGGTTGTGGCTATTACGGAGACTTGGATATCACAGTGAAAGGAATGGTTGTTGGATGTTCCAGGGTTTAGATGTTAAAAGAACTGGGGGAGTGGTATTGCTAATCAGGGATAGTATCACAGCTGCAGAAAGGGAGGTTGTCGAGAAGGGTTTGTCTATACAGAGTCAGTATGGGTGGAAGTCAGACACAGAAAAGGAGCAGTCACTTTATTGGAAGTTTTCTCCAGGCCCCCTAATAACGACAGAGACACAGAGGAGCAGATTAGGAGGCAGATTTTGGAAATGTGTAGAAGTAACAGGGTTGTTGTCATGGATGACTTTAACTTCCCTAATATTGTTTGGAGTCTTCTTAGTTCAAATTGTCTTGTTGGAGCAGTTTTTGTCAGGTGTGTCCAGGAAGGGTTCCTGACGCAATATGTAGATAAGTCAAAGAGGAAGGCCATATTGGATTTGAAGCTTGGCAACGAACCATGCCAGGTGTCAGATCTCTTGGTAGGTGAGCATTTTGGTGAAAGTGACCTTTACGATACTCATGGAGAGGTATAAGAACAGATGGTATGGAAAAGTATTTAATTGGGGGAGGGGGATTAACAATGCTATTAGGCTGAAACTAGGGCACTTAAATTGGGAACAGAAATTCTCAGGGAAATGCATAACAGAAATGTGGAGTGTGTTTAGGAAGCATTTGCTGATAGTGCTGGATAGGTTTGTCCCACTGATGCAGGAAAGGGAAGGATGAGAATGAAGCTTGGTTAAGGTTGAGGAGGCAAGGATCAGACAGGGCTCTAAAGGGTTACAAGGTAGCCGGGAAGGAAGTGAAGAATGGACTTAGGAGAGCTAGAAGGGGACATGAAAAAGCTTTAGCGGGTAGGATGAAGGAAAACTCTAAGGTGTTCTACACTTATTTGACGAACAAGAGGATGGCCAGAGAGAGGGTAGGGCCGATCAGGGATAGTGGAGAGAATGTGCGCCTGGAGTCCGAGGACATAGGGGAGGTTCTTAATGATAATGTGGAAGGGTGAGTTAGTAAGTTTTCTGATGACATAAAGTTGGTAGAATTGTGGATAGAGTGGAGGGCTATTGTAGGTTGCAACAGGACATTGACAGAATGCAGAACTGGGCTGATAAGTGACAGGTGGAGTTCAATCTGGAAAAGTGTGAAGTGATTTACTTTGGAAGGTCAAATTTGAATGAAGAATACTGGATTAAAGGCAGTGTGGAGGAACAGAGGGATCTTGGGGTCCATGTC
This sequence comes from Chiloscyllium plagiosum, assembly GCF_004010195.1. Lineage (NCBI taxonomy): Eukaryota > Metazoa > Chordata > Chondrichthyes > Orectolobiformes > Hemiscylliidae > Chiloscyllium > Chiloscyllium plagiosum. The sequence goes on along the minus strand of NC_057712.1, from coordinate 728,109 downwards.
CATAGATCCCTCAAAGTTGCCACCCAGGTTGATAGGGTTGTTAAGGCATATGGTGTGTTGGCTTTCATTAGCTGGGGGATTGAGTTTAAGAGCCGTGAGGTTATGCTACAGCTCTATAGAGTCCTGGTTAGACCACGCTTGGAATATTGTTTTCAGTTCTGGTCGCTTCATTATAGGAAAGATGTGGAAGCTTTAGAGAGAGTGCAGAGGAGATGTACCAGGATTCTGCCTGGACTGGAGGGCATGTCTTATGAAGATAGGTTGAGGGAGCTAGGGCTTTTCTGACTGGAGCGAAGAAGGATGAGAGGCGACTTGATAGAGGTGAACAAGATGTTGAGAGCCATAGATAGAGTGGATAGCAATAGACTTTTTCCCATGGTGGAAATCTCTGCAAAGAGGGGTTTATCATTTTAAAGTGATTAAAGGAATATTTAGGGGAGATGTCAGAGGTAGGTGTTTTACACAGATTAGCACTGCTGCCTCACAGCGCCAGAGACCCGGGTTCAATTCCTGCCTCAGGCAACTGACTGTGTGGAGTTTGCACATTCTCCCCGTGTCTGCGTGGGTTTCCTCCCACAATCCAAAAATGTGCAGGTTAGGTGAATTGGCCATGCTAAATTGCCCGTAGTGTTAGGTGAAGGGGTAAATGTAGGGGAATGGGTCTGGGTGGGTTGCGCTTCGGCGGGTTGGTGTGGACTTGTTGGGCTGAAGGGCCTGTTTCCACACTGTAAGTAATGTAATCTAATGGTAGGTGCGTGGAATGCACTACTAGCAGTGATAGTAGAGTCAGATACATCAGGGACATTTAAGTGACTCTTGGATAGGCACATGGAAGTTCGTACAATGAAGTGTTTGTAGGTTAGTCTGATCTTAGAGTAGAAGATAAGACTGGCACAACATCGAGGGCAGAAAGGCCTGTACTGTGCTATACTGTTCTATGTTTTATGAAGATGAGGGGAATCTAATTGATGCCTACAGAATATTGAGTGGACATGGAGATGTTTCCACTAGTAAGAGAGACTAGGACCCGAGGGCACAGCCTCAAAATGAAGGGATGACATTTTTGAGCTGAGATAAAGAGGAATGTCTCCAGCTGGAAGGTGGTTAAGCTGTGGGGCTCTGTCACAGAGGGCAGTGGAGGTCAATTCATTGAGTTATGTAAGAGAGAGATAGATAGATTCTTGACTGGTGATGGGATTTAGGGTGTTATGGGGAGAATTGCTGAAGAATGTGGTTGAGAAACACATCACCCACCACATTCGCGGCAGATACTCATGTGATTCGGCCAACGTTGTCTATCACATACGCTGCAAACAAGGATGCCCTGAGGTATGGTACATAGGTGAGACCAAGCAGACACTATGACAATGGATGAATGGACACTGCAACAATTGCCAGACAGGGGTGTTCCCTCCCAGTCGGAGAACACTTCAGCGGTCAGGGAGACTCTGCTTTGGATCTTTGGGTGACCATCCTCCAAGGTGGACTTCGAAATATGTAACGATGCAGAGTAGCCAAGTAGAGGCTGATAACTAAGTTCAGTATCCATGGGGCTGGCCTCAACCGGGACCTTGGGTTCATGTCACACTACAGGTGACCCCACTACACTGTACACTCTCTGTCACACTCACCCACTCACACACACACACACGCGCAGACAAGCACATATACACACACACTGTTACATACTCACAAACTCACGCAAGCCCTCTGACATACACATGCTCTCTCTCATATACACACCTCCCACACTCTCACCCACGCGCACACCCTCTCACAGGCATCACACTCTCACACACACTTGACCACGCATGTGCACAAGCATACACCCACACTCACATGCACACACAAATGCACACGTTCACACTTTCTCTCTCTCTCATGGATGCACACACATATAAGTCTATGGGGTGAACTTGTATTTGCAGATACATTCTATTTTGCTCAAAAAGTGCACAATTTGCAGGCAGTAAATCCATGTAATATTTTATAAATTCTTACTTTGGGAATCAAACCAGTCTGACTCAAGATATAACCTTTTTGTTAACAGCAATCCAGGTTTGTTCAATATATCATTTCAGTTGCATGACACTGTAATCTTTTGCTATAAATTCTATGCCTTATGATCCTCTTTCAAAGCTACCTGATGAAGGAGCAGTGCTCCGAAAGCTAGTGCTTCCAAAACATCTTTTGGACTATAAACTGGTGTTGTGTGATTTTTAACAATGTAAAAATTGGCTGTCATGTTTCCTATATTATAACACTTCTTTGGATGTGCAGTACTTTGTAAACATCCTGCGGTTATAAAGGCACTATGAAGTTGGTTTAGCTCAGTTGGCTGGATTGTTGGTTCACAAAGCAGTGTGATGCTACAAGTGTGGGTTCAATTCCCATCCCTGGTTTGAGGTTACTATGAAGGGCTCTCCTCCCTTCCCTGAGGTCTGGTGGCCCTCTGGTTAAATCACCACCTGTCACTTCTCTCTAATAAGAGAGCAGCCCTTATGGTCTGGTAAGATGCTGATGACACAATGTAAATGTAAGTTTTTCTTTCTGTAAGGTACAACACAAATGTGTGCTCCATTTCATTCGTGTCTATTACATGTGGTTTTTTTCACATTCCCTTTGTTCTATTATTTAATTCAGTTCATCTATTTTTTTACCAGTTTAGAATGAAAGATTTGCATTATAGAACATGGAAAGGTACAGCACAGTACAGGCTCTTCGGCCCATGATATTATGCCGTGGATTATTCCTAATGTAAAATAATATAACCCAAACTACGCACCCCTTAATACACTGCTGGCCATGTGCATGTCCAGCAGTCACTTAAATGTCCCCAATGACTCTGCTTCCACCACCACAGCTGGCAACGCTTTCCATGCATTCACAACTCTCTGCGTAAAGAACCTACCTCTGACGTCTCCTTTATACCTTCCTCCGAACACCTTAAAACTATGACCCCTCATGCCAGTCAATCCTGCCCTGGGGAAAAGTCTCTGGCTATTGACTCTATCCATGCCTCTCATTATCATGTATACCTCGATCAGATCATCTCTCTTCCTCCTTCTCTCCAGAGAGAAAAGTCAGAGCTTAGTCAACTCTCTTCGTAAGACAAATCTTCCAGTCCAGGCAGCATCCTGGTAAACCTTCTTTGCACCATCTCCAAAGCCTCTGTATCTTTCCTATCGTAGGGCGACCAGAACTGGACATATTCCAAGTGTGGTCTCACTAGGGTCTTATAGAGCTGCAGCAAAACCTCACGGCTCTTAAACTCGATCCCCCTGTTAATGAAAGCTAAAACACCATATGCTTTCTTAACAACCCGATCCATTTGGGTGGCAACTTTGAGGGATCTATGCACCTGAATACAAGATCCCTTTGTTCCTCCACAGTGCCAAAAATCCTGTCTTTAATTCTATATTCAGCATTCGAGTTAGACATTCCAAAATGCATCACTTCGCTCTTATTCAGGTTGAACTCCATCTACCATTTCTCAGCCCAGCTCTGCATCCTGTCTATGTCATGCTGCAGTCTACAGTTGCCCTCAATCCTATCAACGGCACCTCCAACCTTTGTGTCATCGGCAAATTTACTAGCCCACCCCTCAGCCTCCTCATCAAAGTCATCTATAAAAACTACAAAGCACACAGGCCCAAGAACAGACCCCTGTGGGACCCCACTCAACACTGACCTCAAGGCAGAATACTTTCCATCTACAACCACTCTCTGCCTTCTGTCATCCAACCAATTCAGCCAACTATACCTCCTTACTTTAGGAATGAGCCTATCATGGGGAACCTTATCAAATGCCTTGCTGAAGTACATATACACCACATCCACTGCCTGACCTTTGTCAACCTGTCTCATCACCTCCTCAAAGAACTCAATAAGGTTTGTGAGACATGACCTGCCCCTCACAAAGCCATGCTGACTGCCTTTAATCATACTATGCTTTTCCAAATAGTCATAAATCCTATCCCTCAGAATTCTTTCCAAAAGCTTGCTGACCACAGACGTAAGACTGACTGGTCAGTAATTGCCAGGAATTTCCCTGTTAAGCTTCTTGAAAAGAGGAACAACATTCGCCTCCCTCCAGTCCATCAGTATAACTCCCGTGGAGAGTGAGGAAGCAAAGATCTTCGCCAGCGGCTTAGCAACCTCCTTTCTCGCTTCCTGGAGCAGCTGAGGATAAATCTGGTCTGGCCCAGGGGATGTATCAATCTTATTTTTGCCAAAATTTCTAGCACATCAACTTCATCAATCTTGATCTGTTCAAACCTATTTCCCAGCTCCTCAAAGTTCTCATTCACAACAAGGTCCCTTTCCTTAGTGAAAACCAAAGCAAAAAACTCATTTAGGGCTTCTCCTATCTGCTCAGACTCCACACACAACTTCCCTACGCTATCCTTGACCAGCCCTACCTTCTCCCTGATCATTCTCTTATTCCTCATGTATGAGTAAAATACCTTTGGGTTCTCCCTAATCCTTCCTGCCAAGCCTTTCTTGTGCCCCCTCCTGGCTCTCCTCAGTCCATTTTTGACCTCCTTTCTCGTAAGCCTGTAATCCTCTAAAGCTGTGCTCGACCCTTGCTTCCTCCACCTTATGTAAGCTTCCTTCTTCCTTTTGATGAGAAGCTCCTCTGTTCTCATCATCCAAGGCTCTTTAATCTTACCCCTTCTTGCCTGTCTCAGAGGCACAAATTTATGCATCACTCACAACAACTGCTCCTTAAATAGTCTCCACATGTCTATTGTGCCCTTTCTGTGGAACAATTGCTCCCAGTCTGTACTTCCCAATTCCTGTCTGATAGCATCATTATTTCCTTTTGCCCAGTTAAATTTATTCCCTTGGTAACTGCTCCTTTCACTCTTCATGGCTATGGTAAATGTGAGGCAGTTGTGGTCACTGTCACCAAAGTGTCTGTGTTTATTCTTCACAAAAGCTAATCAGCCTCAATTTCTGAATTTCAGATTTCCTGTTTCTGCAGCATTTTACATTGTGTCTTTGTTGGTGTTATATTTTACATGATTAGAACATAATTTAGGAGATAGACATCTCGTGTGTGAACAAATGTATGCAGAGTGTCCCATCACTATTTGTGCATCATGCAAACAATACATCAACTTGACAACCCATGATAAGATCAGTGAAATCATTTGAAGAACGCTCCAGCATTTCATGTTGACCAGTATAATTATCTTAAACTTCTGGAAGCCACAAGAAGCACATGGCGGTAGACATGGTGTGATTTAAACCCATGCCCAGAAGAGATTGTGTAATTGAAAAAGATCACAATTACCATCTGTATGAAGTGCCATAAGAGTGTTTAAGAGATTTCCTAAACTATGTGGCTTTCAATTTGTTACTTTTATCACCACATTACTTTTGGAAGATACATCCAGCCATATAAAAGAACCTTCATAAAAAGCTGAAAACCCAGGGATGGTCAGACCTTGCCTCTTTGTCAATCCAAGCTCTAACTTTTGAGGCTGAAATGAATAATCTGCAGGGCTACTCAATGGGAGAAGGTATAAGAGAACTTTGTCAAACAAGAAATACTGCAACCAGGAAGTTACAACTACTCACTGATGCACAGGTAGCAGGTGGTCAAGTCTTTAACAAGCACATCCAATCCTTTTTGGAGTCATTGCGAGGATAAATTATGGATGTAAAGGATCTAATCGTAGAAACCTGGAACCCAGCAAAAGTGACCTTGATGAGCTAAATGGCCTGCTTCCACACTATAGGGATTTTATGATGGTGTTGTGAAGTAGAGATTCTAATGTCATACATTCATCATTGAGACCAAAACCTGTAAGCAAGTGAAAAGGAACGGAATCCAAATTTGGCATGCACCTAATCTGTAAAAGCAAAAAAGATCATTGATAACAAACCAATAATTTCACTAACAAATGAGACAACATCAACAGCAACATCAACTTGTGGCTTAAATGTACAAATGAAGACAATTCAATGTTTTGAGCCTACTCTGCTATTCAAGGGTGCAGTCACTTTGATAGGATTATACTACAGGTTTCCAAATAACCAGCAGGTGACAGACGAACAGAGATGTGGACAGTTTTTTGGAAATGTGAAAACAACAGGGTTGTTGTGGTTTTGGGTAATTTTAACTTCCTCTTTGTTGATTGGACTCGATTAGTGACAGGGGCTTTGATTAGGTGTATCCAGGAGGGTTTTTTGAAGCAATGTTGTTGTGTTGCCATAGTCTTACCAGACCATAGGAGCTGCTCTCTTATTGGAGAAAAAAGTGACTGGTGATGTTTTAACCTGAGGGCCACCAGACCTCAGGCGAGGAAAGAGATTGAGAAGGAGAGTCCTTCATGGTAACCTCAAACTGGTGATGGGAATTGAACCCATGTTGTTGCCATCACACTACACTGTACACCAACAATCCAGCCAACTGAGCTAAACCAATTCCCCCTTGAAGCAATACGTGAAAGTTTAAATAGGGAATGGGCTGTACCAGACATTGTATTAGGGAATGAACCTGGCTAGGTGATCGAAGTTTCGGTGGGGGAGCATTTTGGGAACAGTGACCATAATTACTTAAGTTTTAAGTTACTTATGGGTCAGGATAAGAGTAGTCCTTGGGTGAAAGTACAAAACTGGGGGAAGGTTGAAAACCAGAATTTTAAGCAGGAACTGGGGAATGTAGATTGGGTGCAGCTGTTTGAGGTTACATCAATATATGTCATGTTGGAATCTTTTGAAGGTCAGTTGATTAGAGCGCAAGATCAGCATGTTCCTGTGAAAATGAAAGGTAAGGATGACAAAATTTGGGGACCATGGGTAACAAGTGAAATTGTGAGCTCAGTCAAAATGAAAAAATAGAAAAATATGTAAAGTTTAGGAAACTGAAGATAGATAGGACCCTTGAATAATGTAAATAAAGTAGGAGTGAGAAGGGCTAAAAGGGGGCATAAAATATCCTTACAATCAGGATTAATTAAAACACCAATGCAATTTATACATATGTGAGGAGCAAGAGGGTAACTAGGGAAAGAGTAGATCCACTCAAGGACAAAGGAGAGATTTTATGTGTGGAACTGGAGGAAGTAGGTGAGGTATTTAATGAATATTTTGCATCAGTATTCACAAAGAAGGAGGACATGGTGGATGGTGAGTCCTGGGGAGGAGTATGTAGGTATCCTAGGGCATGTTAACATAAAAAAGGTTTTGGGTATTTTGAAAAGCATTAAGGTAGATAAGTCACACAAGTTCTGAAGAGTCACCAGGCTCAAAATATTAACTCTGCTTTCTTCCCACAAATGCTGCCAGACCTGCTGAGTTTATCCAGCAATTTCGGTTTTTGTTTCAGATCTCCATTATCCACAGTTCTTTGTTTTAATTTAGGGCAGACAAGTCCCCAGGACTGTTGGAATCTATTCCAGAATACTGAGAGAGGCGGGTGAGGAAACTGAGGAGCCTTGTATGAAATCTTTGTATCCTCTTTAGTCACATGGAACTGGAGAATAGCAACATTTTCCTTGTTTAAGAAAAGCAACAGGGATAATCCAGGTAATTACATTTTGTGAGCCTTATCTCTATGGTAGAGAAATTATTGGAGAAGATTCTTAGGGACAGCTTTTACTCACATTTGAAAAAATCTGGACTTATTATCAATAGGCAGCATGGCTTTTGTGTGTGCAACGTTGTGTGTTAAAAACTTGATTGAATTTTTTGAGCAAGTGGTGGATGGGTATATGAATAGGAAGAGTTTGGAGGGATATGGGCCGGGTGCTGACAGGTGGGACTAGATTGTGTTGGGATGGATGGGTTGGACTGAAGGGTCTGTTTCTGTGCTGTACATCTCTATGACTCTATGATTCTATAAGTGGCAAAGATGATTAATGAGGGCAGGGCAGCAGATGCTGTCTATCTGGACTTCAGCAAGGCCTTTGACAAGGTTCCTCGTGACAGGCTGATACAAAAGGTAAAGTCACATGGGGTCCATGATGAGCTGGTAAGATGGCTACAGAACTAGCTTAGTTATAGAAAATAGAGATTAGCAATAGTGTTTTCTGACTGAGGATTTGTGACCAGTGGTGTTCCACAGGAACCGGTGCTGGGACTCTTGTTGTTTTAATACATATAAATGATTTGGAGGAGAATGTCAGTGGCTTTATCAGTAAGTTTACAGAGCTATGGATAGTGAGGAGAATTGCCAGGGGATACAGTCGGATGTAGATAGGCTGGAGACTTGGGCAGAGAAATGGCAGATGGAATTTAATCCGGACAAATGTGAGATTATGCATTTTGGAAGATCTAATGCAATAAATGGCAGAACCAGTAGAGGCATTAATATGCAGAGGAATCTAGGCATACAGGTCATCAAATCCCTGAAAGTAGGAACACAAATGGATAAGATGGTCAAGGAGGTATATGGCATGCTTGCCTTCATCAGTCATGACGTAGCATATAAAAATTGGCAAGTCATGTTGCAGCTCTATAGAACTTTAGTTTTGCCACTTTTGGATATGGCGTATTTAGAAAGGATACAGAAACAGTTTAAAGAATGTTGCCTGGTTTGGAGGATTTTGGTTATGAGGAGAGATCAGACAAACTTGGTTTGTTTTCACTTGAATGTCAAATGATGAAGGTTGAAATTTTAAAAATTATGACTGGCAATAGATTGACTGGATAATCGGAGTCTTTTTCCTGTAGTAGAAATGTCAATTACTAGGGGACATATATTTCAGGTAAAAAGGGTTAAGTTTTTAAAAAATATACTTTTATTAAAAAATAGATTTTTTAATATTACAACAAATACAAAACAATACAAAAACAACAATTTTTTTTTTTAACCCAAACTGCCCTAATGTACAAATGTATAAACATATCAAAATATATTTTTAAAATCCCAAGTAACTACTTCACTAAATAAACAATAACTAACAACAAACTAATAAATAATACTAATACAATTCAGCAAAACAAAACACTAACTCTCGAATATCGAGAGCATAACTTTTCACATATTCATACGTTCGCAGGTCCCCTTCTCTGGATATTAGACTCGCAAAGCACAATTGTTACAGCAATATAAAAGCCCTTATTAGTGTGGCAGACTGTGTCCAGATAGTTCAAAAAGGGCTGCCATGGCTTATAGAAATTCTCAGTTTTGTGGTGCACCATACTTAGAAGAAATCCAAGGCGATATGCCGCATAACAATTTTACCCCAACCTGACAGACCCGGGGGATTTTCAGATAGGTCAAGATTAGAGTGGTGCTGGAAAAGCACAGCAGTTCAGGCAGCATCCAAGGAGCAGGAAAGTCAGAGAGGAGGGTGGAGTGGATAGGTGGAAAGGAAGATAGGCAGGTAGGACAAGACATGGGGACAGTGCTAAGCTGGACGTTTGGAGCTGCGGTGAGGTGGGGAAAGGGGAAATGAGGAAATTGGTGAAGTCCACATTGATGCCCTGGGGTTGAAGTGTTCCAAGACGGAAGATGAGACGTTCTTCCTCCAGGAGTCTGGTGGTGAGGGAGTGGCGGTGAAGGAGGCCCAGGACCTCCATGTCCTCGGCTGAGCGGGAGGGAGAGTTCGAAATGTTGGGCCACAGGGCGGTGTGGTTGATTGATGCGGGTGTCCCAGAGATGTTCCCTAAAGTGCTCTGCTAGGAGGCGTCCAGTCTCCCCAATGTAGAGGAGACCGCATCGGGAGCAACGGATACAATAAATGATATTGGCGGATGTGCAGGTAAAACTTTGATCGATGTGGAAGGCTCCTTTGGGGCCTTGGATGGCAGTGAGGGAGGAGGTGTGGGCGCAGGTTTTGCAATTCCTGCAGTGGCAGGGGAAGGTGCCAGGAGGGGAGGGTGGGTTGTTGGGGGGCGTGGACCTGACCAGGTAGTCTTTGCGGAAGGTGGAAAGGGGTGGGGAGGGAAATATATCCCTAGTGGTGGGGTCCGTTTGGAGGTGGCGGAAATGTCGGCGGATGATTTGGTTGATGCGAAGGTTGGTAGGGTGGAAGGTGAGCACCAGGGAGGTTCTGTCCTGGGGTCTGAGGAGGGAGGTGGGGGATTTCAGACACCCAACCTAACAAGATATTCTTTCCTGCGCAGAAAGTAAGGATGTTGAAAAGTTTTTTTCTTATGCGCATCTACAGGGAATACACTGGGCAGGCCAAGAAGAGGAGAGATTGGGTCCTTCTCCACCCTTACACCCAAAATCCCCTCCATTGCACCGACCACAGTGCTCCAGTATGTTTGAACCCTTCCACAGGATCAGAGATAATGGGTAAGAGTGCCCATACTAACTTTACACATGGGACATGTTAAAGATACCCCGGTTTAAATTTTGACAAATGATTTGGAGCCAAATGGACCCTGTGGAGAATCTTCAACTGTAAAGCATGGGTCCTATTGCAAATTGATATCTTTCTTGCATTTTCCAAATAGCTTCCCATGCCTCTGAGGAGACCTCAACGTCTAGCTCTTTCTCCCACACCCTGCAAAGCCTGTCAAACTTATCTGAGGGGCTGTCCCCCAGTTGATGATATAAATTGCTGACAGAAAGTGTACTCTTAGCACTGAGCACCCTCCTCTCTCTGTCGGATTTGTAGGGATCAGTCAAAAGTGTAGTCTTTTTTTGAATAAAATCCCTAACTTGAAAACAAACTGAGGTCCCTATTAGATAGTTCATATTTCTGCGCTAACTGATCAAAAGACATCATTGTGTCTCCCTCAAATAAATCACCCATGCAAAACACACCCCTAGCCGCCCAATATTTGAATCCAGAATCATCATCCCTGGTTGAAAACCTGGCATACCCAAAATGGGTGTCAGTGAAGTAATTTTGCCAAAATTACCTTCCTTCTGTTGAATTGCCCTCTATGCTTGAACAGTATTGATAACTATTGGGTTATGGCAATTCCTCAACTTCCCCATTTTGTCCAAAAACAACAAACTAGTAAGGGGGCACTTTGCCTGAGAGGTTTTGATATCTAACCATATTGAAAAGGGGTTCCCACAAGCACAATCACTCACGTAAGATAAAAGCAAGCTTAATTGATAGTTTTTAATGCCCTGGAGATCCACTCCCCCCAGTCTGTAAGGCAATTGCAGTTTAGCTAATTTAATAAGGGGCCACTTATGATACCAAACAATAGAGTTGAATCAGCCATTCAGTCTCCTGAACGTTTGCTTATTGAAAATCAGGAGGAGCATCTGTACAGGGTACAACCGGGGAAGAATATTCATCTTAATAAGCGCTATCCGACCCAACCATGGGACCAGAAGCGCCTCTCATCTTTGAAGGTCTTGTTTGATTTTGTTGAATAATTGAACAAAATTAGCTTTAAACAACCAATCAAGAACTGAAGTGATGAATATGCCCAAATACGTAAACCCCCGTGACCACTTAAATGGGAACCGATATTCACCGTCAAGACCTAGCACCTTTGCAAGACCACGCATAGGCATAGCCTCTGATTTTGCAAAATTAATCTTGTATCCCAAAAAAGGTGCCAATTGTGCTGATCATTGTATCAGAAAAGGCACCAAAACTGTTGGATTTGACAAAAAAAATGAGAACATCGTCTATGTTCAACAAACTCTAATGTAATTTTGACCCTATTTCTGGAGCCGTTATATTGGGATCCCTATGAATCTTTACCCATCTTATGAAGGTTTCATCCAAGCCAAACCACTCCAGAATATAAAAAAGGTACGGCCACTCAACTCAGTCAAATGCCTAGAGAAATCACCAATCCCTGTATTGACTGTTGTTGACATGCTTGAATTACATTAAGCAGCCTCCTAACGTTATTGGAGGATCTGCGGCCCTTTATGAACCTCGTCTGGCCCTTTTAACAATAGAAGGTAACACAGTCTCCAACCTTAACGCGACAGTCTTAGAGAAGATTTTAAAGTCGACACTTAAGAGTAAAATGGGCCTGTAAGAATCCCAGCCCTCCGGGACCTTCCTTTTTTAAGAATAAGTGAAATATTGGCTTATCTCACTGATAGCTGGAGACAATCATGACTGTACGAGTCATTGAACATGTTGAGCATTGGGCCTGACAATATGTTTATAAATTCCTTATAGAATTCGCTGGGAAATCCGTCAGGACCAGGCACCTTTCCATACTGAAGCTGCTTCATGGCTTCTGCACCTCTTGGTCTGAATGGGGGGCATTGAGAAAAGACTGTTGTTCGGGGGTCACATCCGGGAGCTCCAGATCCTTGATAAAGGATTCCATCTTGGTCCAACTCTCCTCTCAACACTCAGGTTGATATAATTCAGAGTAAAATCTCTGGAATGCCACATTAATTTTTTTGGAATCACACGTTAGGTTCCCAGACCCTTCTCTAATCAACATCATGGCTTCAGGGGCGCTCCTTTTCCTGGTGAGATACGCTAGGTACTTGCCCGGTTTGCCACCATGCTCATATAACATCTTTCTGCAAAAGTAAGCTCCTTCTTTGCCATCTGTGTGAACACAGAATTCAGTGCAGACCGCAGCGCCGTAATTCTCTGTATAGTCTAGATTAGAGTGGTGCTGGAATCCTCTGTAGCTTGACCAACAAGGACCTGTCAAAGTAAGCCCTTGCTTTGAGGAGATGTTGCTGTTCGTCCTTCTGCCGCTTCCTACTGGCAAAGTAGGAAGTAACTAACCCCCAACATTGGCTTTGGCAGTTTCCCAAAGGACAGAGGGGCTACTAACCGGGCCTGAGTTAATGTCTAAGAATGCCCCAAATTTCTTAAAGAAGTACTGCACAAACTTATGATCCATTCGCCAGTGCCTCGGGCACATTATAGCATCCTTAATTTTAACCAACAGATATATTGGAACGTGATCAGAGATGGTAATATTACCAATCGTACAAGATGCCACCAAGTCCAGAATTGCTACTGGGGTCAGAAAAAAAATCAATGCTGGCGTGACATCTGTGTGGATTGGAAAAAAAACATAAAATCCCTGCCTTTGAGTGGAGGAGCCACCAGACGTCCACCAATTCTAACTCCACACACAGATCCATTCATTATTTAGTTTGTACAGAGAGTATTGGCGGGGAGGGGTGGCATTTGGCAACCTGTCTACTCTGGGATCCATTAGACAATTAAAATCTCCCCCTGTAATGATATGCTGGGACTCAACTGAGATCACGTCTACCAGAAATATGAGGGGATGGGCTGGAGGGCAGTAAACATTTAAAACACCATATTCTTCCCCCTTTTATCAGGGTTTTGAGAATTACAAACCTCCCATCTGTGTCTTTAACACACTCTAGTAATTTAAATGGCAGATTTCTCCTAACCAATATAGCCACTCCCCCACTTCTGGTATTTAAAGATGAAAAGTAAACCCGATCAAAACCATTCTGCTGTAGTTTCAAATGCTTCCCATCATACAAATGTGTCTCCTGTAATAAAGCAATATCCACCATTTTACTTTCTAAGACTTGAGAGTACCTTTTTCCTCTTAATTGGAGAGTGACTCCCCTTGATATTCCAGGTGCACCATTTAATCAAGTCCTTTACCATAAACTTCTGCAGTAACATTTAGATTCCAGAGAGGGAGAAACTCAAATTACAAATAACCGAGCCTATGTTGCAAAATCCAACGAACAAAAACCACTACAGTTAGCAAAACTACAAAGCTACCAAGGATTATAGACAACAAAAACCAAAAAACAAACCGACATATAAACGCCTATGGCGCTGAATAGGGGAACTCAAACCCTGCCCAAAGGGGGTGTCTACACATCCCAGAACCCAACTCCTCAACCTGCTGGCAATACTGCAGTTGAGGCATTTAAATACCTGAACCGAGCATAATCTGCCAGTAAGGAGGCGTCTAACCATCCCAACCATTTTCCCTCCTCCTAGAGAGAGAGACCACTACAAACGCAAGCAAAAAAGAAAGAAAATACACCATGAAATGACAATGTGAACAAAGAGATTTTGAAATAGTTAAGTACCCCACCCATCCTTTGGTATAACTTAACTTAGAAATTGAAAGTACACATCTCAACTGCCCCTGAATACAGTTTAGACCAATAAAAAATATAGGAAAAGAAAGTCCCAACCAGACTTCCTCTTTTTTTTAGAGAGAAACAGAGACATACCCAAACAACACTACTATTTGTACACACTAAATTGTTCAGATTAGGTAAATTTGTCACAAAATCCCTTGCCTTCTCTAACGTCAAAGAGATGTACAGATTCATCTAACATAATCCATTGCCAGATACCTCAGAGAGTACTGGGTCCCGAGCTCCCTCGGTCTTCTCTTGATGCCGTCATAGGATTTTCTTTTCTGGATCACCATTGCTGAGAAGTCCTTGAAGAACATGATCTTAGAGCCCTCATAAATTAGGGCCTTCTGATTCTTCCCCTGGATTCTGGAAGTTTCCACAATTCTCTCCTTATCTCTATAATGATGAAACCATACCAAGATAGGACGAGGATATTGGTCCAGATTCCTTCCCACCTATCTGCTCCACCCTTCTCTCCGACCTATCACCATTACCCCCATCTCCATCCACCTATTACACTCTCAATCATCTTCTCCCCAGCCCCACTCCCTCCCATTAATCTCTCCACTCCCAAGGCTTCCAGCCTCATTCCTGATGAAGAGCTCCTGCCCGAAACGTCAATTTTCCTGCTCCTTGGATGCTGCCTGACCTGCTGGATGATTTTGGGATAGTGTAGGGGGACGAGCTGAGAATAGTTCACAGGTCGGCGCAACATCGAGGGCCAAAGGGCCTGTTCTGCACTGTATTGGTCTATGTTCTACTCATATGTTCTACACCCACTCACATATATACACATGTTCACACTCACATGTGCACACTCATATATACAACACTCATATATACACAAACACTCACACTCATACACACACTCATATACACATGCACATTCATGTACACACACGCATATACACACACATTCTCACACTCATATATACACCCACACTTACTCACATATACACATAATCACACACTCACACTCCTATACACACACACAGTCCTATATATACACACACACATATATACACATACACACACTCATATACATTAGAATTAGAATCTCTGAAGTGTAGAAACAAGCCCTTTGACCCAACAAGTCCACACCAACTCTCCAAAGAGTAGCCCACCCAGACACATTCCCCTACCCTATATTTACCCCTGACGAATGCACCTAACCTACACATCTCTGAACACTATGGACAATTTAGCATGGCCAATTCACCCTAACCTGCACATCTTTTGATTGTGGGAGGAAACCAGAGCACCCAGAGCAAACACATGCAGACATGGGGAGAATGTGCAAATTCCACACAGACAGTCGCCCAAGGCTGGAAGAGAGACTGGATCCCTGGCACTTTGAGGCAGCAGTAAGTCACCATGCCACCCATTTTTATATATACACACACACACACACACACTCATATATACACTTATATACACACATACACACACTCATATATAAACACACACACTCATTATACACATACATACATACACATACTCATATATACACACACACGCGTATATATATATGCTCATATACTTCAGCAAGGCATTTAATAAATTTCCCCATGGTAGGCTCATTCATAAAGTCAGGAGGTATTGGATACAGGGAGATTTGGCTATCTGGATTCAGACTTGGCTGGCTGACAGAAGGCAGAGGTGTAGATCGCAAGTATTCTGCCTGGAGGTCAGTGTTGAGTGGTGTCTTGCAAGGTTCTGTTCTTGGCCTCTGCTCTTTGTAGTTTTTATAAATGATTTGGATGAGGAAGTTAAGGGGTGGGATAGTAAATTTGCAGATGACACAAAGGTTGAGGTGCCATTGATAGTATCGAGGGCTATTGCAGGCTGCAGCGTGACATAGACAGGATGCAGAGCTGGGCTGAGAAATGGCAGATGGAGTTCAACCTGGATAAATGCGATGTGATGCATTTTGAAAGGTCGAATGCAGACTCATATATACGCACGATTATATACACACACGCACACTCATATATATGCACACACACTCATTATGTACAAACAATTACATATATACACACAATTACATATATACACACACACTCATATATACACACAATTATACATATACACAAACATATACACACAC
>NC_057712.1:702550-711500 GCF_004010195.1 Chiloscyllium plagiosum | reverse complement strand
TTGGTGTTTGGAGTGGGCCCCCCCTCCATGTGGCTGTGTTTGGTTTGACCGCGGGGAGCGGGGATGGACTGACGTCGACGTTGAATGAATTTGGTGATGCGGTTCCCGAATGTCTTAGCGAAGTGAAAAGAAAGGGAGAAAGAAAAAAGAAAGTTTAACCAAGGGGACGGTTGCTGGCCGGTGTTTGCATTTTGATTTTGAACAAGGCAGATCAATGGAGATTCATGGAATCTAACTTGTTGCGGCCGGAACGCTGTTAAACTGAAAGAGACAGAGGCGCCATTTTGTTCCTTTTTTAAAAAAAAACTCTCCTCGCCCCAGTTCATCAGCCCAAGGGAGGGAGGGATTATGGCGAAGAAAACCTACGATTTACTCTTCAAGTTGCTGCTGATCGGAGACTCCGGAGTGGGGAAGACCTGCGTGCTTTTCAGGTTCTCGGATGACGCCTTTAATACCACTTTTATCTCCACAATAGGTAAGTGAGTGAGGGAGGGCGGTCAGTGCCTCCGGCCCACACTCTCATTCAGCCCCCGCCGCCGCCGCCGCCGCTCTGGGTGGAGGCTCTGGGCGGCTGTCCGAGCCACAGCTTGGGCCTTGCGCCTGATCTTACAGCCTTTTTTTTGTTGTAAATAACAGGATTGCCCAGTGTAATGCAGTGAAGCCTCGGCCAGGGGGAGTGGAACATTTTTTAACTGATAATGTCTGTGTCCCTCAGCGTTTTACTCCTGAAGGCAGGATGTTCAATTAAACCTACTGAGGTTGATATTTGTGTCGGAACAGCTTTTGGACCTTTTTCTTTTTTTTTCAAACCGTGTTTTATTCCTCTATGATTTATCATTGATTTCTGAAGTGCGGATTGCATTTTTTAAACCAAGCTGCCATTTTTTTGCTAAACTTGGTTAATGGTATTTCGGCCTTTTGGAAACACCTTTTTAAAATGGTTAGAGCTTCCGATTGAGCGTTTTTCTACTTTATGACAATACTAAAACAATACATTCTGATCTGGACAGAAAACTGGTTAACAAGGGAAAATAGTCGTAATAAATGGCTTATTCTCAGGTTGGTTGGCTGTCAGTAGTGCGGTACCGCTAAGATCAGTACTCGAGGTCCTAACTGTTCGTCATATATTTCAAGAATTTGGGGACTAAATGTAACATTTCCAAGTTTGTAGATACTGCAAAACTTGATGGGAACGTATATTGTGAGGAGGATGGAAAGAGCATACGGGAGATTTAGGCAGGCTAAGTGAATGAACAGCAACATGGCAAATGAAATATAAAGTGAAGTGAAATATAAAATCTCTTAAATTATGAGAGACTAGGAAGTACTGATGTGCAAAAATCACAATAACAGATACAGCAAGCTGTTAGGAAGGCAAATGGTATGTTGACCTTTAATGTAAAAGCATTTGAGTAAAGGAGCAAAAAGGCCTTGCTTCAAACCTTTGGAATCTGGGTGACACTGTACTTGGAATAGTATTATGTACAGTTCAGGTCTCTTTGAAAGGAAAGATGTATTTACCAGAGAGGGAGTGCAACACTGATTCATTAAATTTGATCCCTGTGATGTTAGGATTATCTGATGAGGAGAGACTGGGTCTGTTGTACTTAAAGGAACAAAAGGTGATTTAATCGAAGGTTCCTAAAGGACTTGTCAAGATAAATGTAAGAAGGGTGTTTCTTTCAGCTTGCAGTGTCTAAAACCAGTGAACACAGTCTCACTGTAAATGGTGGATCAGTTAGGGCTGAGGTGAGGGGGGATTTCATCACTGCAAGTTGTGAACCTTTGAAATTCTGTACCCAAGAGGATGTGAATGACTTGTTTGGAGTATGTTTGAGACTGACTTCAATACATTTTTAGATTCTTAAAGACAAGGGATAAGGAGTTTGTGTGGGGAAATTGCATTGCTGGAGATTTTGTTCAGTGGAGCAGGCTTAAGAAATTGAGTTTATTCTTCTCTTTCTGTTTTTTAAATGTGCTTTCAGTTTAAAAAAAAAGATTAGTTTATTGATTTAATTTCTTTTGAACCTTTTTGGGTCAGTTAGTTTGAAATTAAGGTCAAGTAACTAAATATTAGTCATAGTATGTTTGGAGATTTAATCTTTGAATCTGTACAGATAAATATTTCAATGCTGAATATTCCCCAAGTCATTATAATTAAATACATTTTGTTTAAATATAGTTTGTATTTTAACTTTTCAGTTGACTAACATGGCCTAATCAGAGGAAGTGATACATTCTTATGGGATGCAATCCAGTTACTTCAGCTAAATTGTTAATTTTTGTGAGTGGGGTCAGTTGCAATCAGAGTACTGCAGATCATCTCCACAGTTTGCTGTTTAGCTCCTTGTGCCGGTTCTGACCCTGAATGAGATCATGATTGATCACATATCTGATGTCATGTTCTTTGCCAGACTTTAATAATCTAAGCTTTCAGTTTTAAATACAGAATTAACAACTGATCGAGAATGGCAGAAGAGAATGTCAAGCATTTGTAATCTTTTGTGTGAGGAAATGTTTCCTAATTTCATTCCTGAAAGGTCTGGCTCTAATTTTTGATTCTCCCACCTCTTCCTAGGCTCATCAAACAATAGTTCCTTTTTAGTTAGTAAATTCTTCCTGAGATTTAGTGTCCAGATTGCTTGTAGTGCTTCACTTGTGATTCCACTGCTTCAGGCAAAGGTTTGAATGAACAGAGGTGCTAACCATGGGGTCTAGAATTTTCTCAAAGTTGCTAAGTATCAAGCTAATCAGGTTTGGAGTCCTTAGTTCTTGCAAATGCTTGCATGATTTGCCATAAATAGAGCAAAAGTTTGTTTGCAAATCTTGGAGATAACGGTTCTATTTCATATACAGAGACCACAAAGGTGACAGGAGTACAACAAATGTTGGAAACATGAAACCATACAGAATGCTGTAAATACTTCAGCAATATCTGTATGGGGAGGTGAAGTTTGTATTTGAGGTTGACGATGTTTGAGTGTTTTGCAAAGTTAAACATGTAATTTTTCGGCAGGTGAATTGGTGGAGGATTTAACAAATGAACTATAAGGTCTGATTCAGGAGACCACAGCCCTATTGAAAAGTAAAAGGTGTAATAAAGCCAATCACACACCTGAATTCCCGTCTCAAACGCCTATGGTTGCCTAATGCCACTGCTTAACCCATTGTTTAGGTGAATGTGATGCCAGTGGATTGCATACATGCAGATGCTTTGAATCTGTTCTTGTGCAACTGTAATTTGTAAAAAAGAGAATACTGATTCTCCATCTAACGATATGTTCATCTGAAACCTTGAATTTTGTATCTTGGATGCAAACAAACAGAATACCGACTAATACTGCATTGTAGTCATGATGTGATGGTGTAATTTGCTAATCTAGCTCAATTCCTAAAGAGTCACAGAATTATTCTGTTGTGTCACAATTTGAGTTTTGAAGAAAGGAAAAGTTATGTTTCTGCCTTGGGACTTGAAATAATGTTAACTGAGGCTGAATCTGTCCTTTTTGGTGGATGTGAAAAATCCCACAAGCAGGCATTTGTGTCTAAGGTCCTGACCAATATTTTTGCCATGTTAATTAACTGATCTTTATTCTCTTACTGCTGTTGCTGCTGTATATTATACATTTAAAATGGTGACTTCTCTTCAGTGCTACTTAATTGGCTGCAAAATGCTTTGGGCATTGACATTGTAAATAGGTGCTTTATAATTGGAATTTCTTTTTGGTGGTGAATAAGGTTATAAATGTTAATAAGTAGTACAGTCAAACAAAAAATCTCAAGTAGGATCAATTGTCTGGGATTTGAACTAATTTCTATATATTGGTGACAAGTTTGCACACCGCTAAGGTAACAGTGTGTGTGGATTGTATTAAGAACGCTTAATAGAAATTAGTTAAGTAAATGATTCAATAGTCAAAGTTTTTAATTAAAGGTTTTCTCATGACTGGTCAAATGAGCTGCAACATTTATTTCCAGTTACATTCTTCTTTATTGTGATGAGTATCATGTCATGTATGTCCTTTGCATCTAATATGATTATTAAAGAAAATTGACTCCCAAATGGAGTGTGTGGTTAAAAACTGTGGAATTCCGTTGTTTTAATGGGACAAGAACACAGCTTTTATTTATGGATGAGCTAAAGTGGACATCAGTTATATTGATTTTCTAATTCACAATCCAGGAGTCTGCCAACCTAGGGGTCTGGATTGGAACATAGGACAATTTGCATGGTGGCCAACATGAATATTTTGGTTATCTCATTTTGGTGAAATTGAGGCTATTACACTTGCGTTGTGATTTCCAGCACTTTGCATTTGCATGCTGCAAGGCTCAAATAACCTGATGAACAACTAATGCCAGGTTCTTTAATGGTTTTTAATCTCAAGAGAATCCCCTTGTGGGTAGAAACGTATTTGCATTCTAGAATACGTGGAGTCAGCACAGTGGAATGAGATCCCATTAGTCACCTTTTAGAATAGCTTCAAGGTTAGTTGCTGGTTCTTGGCATTGAAAGTGACTGCCATTTTTAACTTCTGTTGATGCCACTATTTAAAAATTCAAACAGCCATACTTTTAGTTCAAGAAATGGTGCAGAGCCTACTGCATTTTATTAAAAACTGCTCAATTAAAGCATTCTGTAACTGCAGAATTGCATTTTAGACCCATTTTATGTAAGAACAATGCTGTTGATGTGTTTTCTTTTGGGTGCCCTTAGCTTGTTGACTTCTGCACTTGTCAGGCAATGGTTTGGCTAAGAGGATTCCTTTTGAACCTGTAGGCTGTGGAGGCGTTCCATGCAGTGCTGAGCATATGTGGATGAATGCACTTTGAACAAATTTCTGATGCTGCAAGTCTTTGGCCACACTGTGATTAACATTTCAGTGTATAATCTGACTATTAAAAATTGGGCTTTCCCTAGCTTGTTTTAACCAACAACAGATCGAATTGAATATAGTGCACAAAGGGACTCTGGGTAATCAAAGATGGAGGATGGGAAAAATTTCTGGCTGTAAGAGCTGCTCCTTTTTTTTTTGAGGTATTTTGGGTACTGGAGGTGATTTCCTCAAATTCCAGGAGCAGCAATTACTGTTTTTATGTTGTTGCATTGTTTTGGAACTTTGGGAAAAAAAAAACAACAGTTTTAAAAGGGAGAAGAACCGACCAAGGAAGCACATGGTGAGGACAGTGCACGAGAGAGAGAGAGAACCTGCACAGTTACTGCCTTTGCTGATTGAATTCATGTGTCGCTGGACATCAGAGTGCATCTGGGAAAATGAACAAAGTGAATTTCGCAACTAATCTTGGAGGAACCGGTTTGGGCAAAGTTCTCAACACAGAATCAGATAAGTTGATTGTTTTAAGTCTGTCCAAGAGAGAGGATGTATTAGTGAGTACAGTGGGTTCTTTCTTGATTATATGTTTTTGGAGATAAGTCTCTTGATTAAAACTTAAATT
Organism: Chiloscyllium plagiosum; assembly: GCF_004010195.1. Classification (NCBI taxonomy): domain Eukaryota; kingdom Metazoa; phylum Chordata; class Chondrichthyes; order Orectolobiformes; family Hemiscylliidae; genus Chiloscyllium; species Chiloscyllium plagiosum. The sequence continues at coordinate 706,043 of NC_057712.1, read as the reverse complement.
AATATCCACGGCTTATATTTTAACTGGTGCAGTGTTTTGTAGAGGAATAAGACGTTGTTATTTCCTGGGTCTGTAGATTGTGAAGGAGCAAAAATGGCCTTTGCAGTGATATGTACTTCTTGTAAGCTGTGGGAGTTTAAAGAGAGTTTAAGGGTTACTGCGGATTATATCTGCCATAAATGCTGTTGGATGCGAATCTTATCAGATCGAATGGATCAGTTGGAGAGACAGACAGAAGCGATGAGGAATTTGCAACAGCAACAGTATGCGATGGATGGCAGTTATAGGAAGGGGGGAAAGTCTCAGATACAGTCACATAGATGGGTTAACTCCAGGAAGGGTAAGAGAGGTAGGCAGCTAGTGCAGGAGTCCTTTGTGGATATACCCATTTCAAACAGCAATGCTGTTTTGGAAAATGTAGGGGATGATGGATTCTCAGGGGAACGTAGCACAAACAGCCAAGTTTCTGGTATTGAGACTGGCTCTAATGCAACGAGGGGTACGTCAGCTTCCAAGAGATCAATTGTGTTAGGGGATTCTGTAGTCCGACGTACAGACAGATGTTTCTGTGGCCAGCAGAGAAAAAGCAGAACGGTGTGTTGTTTCCCTGGTGCCAGGATCAAGGATATCTCAGAGAGGGTGCAGAATGTACTCACGGGGGAGAGGGGCCAGTAAGAGGTCATTGTTCACATTGGAACCAACGATATAGGAAGGGAAAAGGTTTAGATTCTGAAGGGAGATTACAGAGAGCTAGGCAGAAATTTAAGAAGGAGGTCCTCAAAAGGGTAGTAATATCTGGATTACTCCCAGTGCTGCGAGCTAGTGAGGGCAGGAATAGGAGGATAGAGTAGATGAATGCATGGCTGAGGAGCTGGTACATGGGAGAAGGATTCACATTTTTGGATCATTGGAATCTCTGGGGTAGAAGTGACCTGTACAAGAAGGACTGATTGCACCTAAATTGAAAGGGAACGAATATATTGGCAGAGAAATTTTGCTAGAACTGCTTTTGAGGATTTAAACGAGTAAGATTGGGGTGTGTGGTGGTGGGACCCAGGGAGATAGTGAGGATTGAGATCAATCTGAGACTGGTACAGTTGAGAACAGAAGTAAGTCAAACAGTCAGGGCAGGCAGGGACAAGGTAGGACTAATAACTTAATCTGCATTTATTTCAATGTGAGGGGCCTAACAGGGAAGGCTGATGAACTCAGGGCATGGTTCCAAACATTGGACTGGGATATCATAGCAATTACAGAAACGTGGCTCAGGGATGGGCAGAACTGGCAGCTTAATGTTCCAGGATACAAATGCTACAGGAAGGATAGAAAGGGAGGCGAGAGAGGAGGGGGAATGACATTTTTTGATAAGGGATAGCATTGCAGCTGTGCTGAGGGAGGATATTCCTGGGAATACATCCAGAGAAGTTATTTGGGTGGAACTGAGAAATTAGAAAGAGATGATCATCTTATTGGGATTGTATTATAGACCTCCTTAATAGTCAGAGGGAAAATGAAAAACAAACTTGTAAGTAGATCTTAGTTATCTGTAGGAATAATAGGGTAGTTATGGTAGGGGATTTTAACTTTCCAAACACCGACTGGGACTGCCATAGTGTTAAAGGTTTAAATGGAGAGGAATTTGTTAAGTGCGTACAAGACAATTTTCTGATTCAGTATGTGGATGTATTTACTAGAGAAGGTGCAAAACTTGACCTACTCTTGGGAAATAAGGTAGGGCAGGTGTCAGTGGGGGAGCACTTTGGGGCCAGCGACCATAATTCTATTAGATTTACAATAGTGATGGGAAAGGATAGACCAGATCTAAAAGTTGAAGTTCTAAATTGGAGAAAGGCCAATTTTGACGGTATTAGGCAAGAACTTTCGAAAGCTGATTGGAGGCAGATGTTTGCAGGTAAAGGGACAGCTGGAAAATGGGAAACCTTCAGAAATGAGATAACAAGAATCCAGAGAAAGTATATTCCTGTCAGGGTGAAAGGGAAGGCTGGTAGGTATAGGGAATGCTGGATGACGAAAGAAATTGAGGGTTTGGTTAAGAAAAAGACGGAAGCATATGTCAGGTATAGACAGGATGGATCAAATGAATCCTTAAAAGAGTATAAAGGCAGTAGGAGTATACTTAAGAGAGAAATTAGGAGGGCAAAAAGGGGACATGGCAAATAGAATTAAGGAGAATCCAAAAGATTTTTACAAATATATTAAGGACAAAAGGGTAACTTGGGAGAGAATAGTGCCCCTCAAAGATCAGCAAGGTGGCCTTTGTGTGGAGCCACAGAATATTTTGCATCAGTATTTACTGTGGAAAAGGATATGGAAGATATAGACTGTAGGGAGATTAGATTAGATTAGATTAGATTAGATTACTTACACTGTAAAACAGGCCCTTTGGCCCAACAAGTCCACGCTAACCCTCCGAAGAGCGACCCGCCCAGACACATTCCCCTACATTTATCCCTTCACCTAACACTACGGGCAATTTAGCAAGGCCAATTCACCTAACCTGCACATCTTTAGACTGTGGGAGGAAACCGGAGCACCCGGCGGAAACCCACGCTGACACGGGGAGAATGTGCAAACTCCACACAGACAGTTGCCCTTTGGATAGATTGGGACATCTTGCAAAATGTCCAGGTTACAGAGGATGAAGTGCTGGATGTCTTGAAACGGTTAAAGGTGGATAAATCCCCAGGACCTGATCAGGTGTACCCGAGAACTCTGTGGGAAGCTAGAGAAGTGATTGCTGGGCCTCTTGCTGAGATATTTGTATCTTTGATCATCACAGGTGAGATGCCGGAAAACTGGAGGTTGGCAAACCTGGTGCTACTGTTTAAGAAGGGCAGTAAAGACAAGCCAGGGGACTATAGACCGGTGAGCCTGACCTCAGTGGTGGGCAAGTTGTTGGAGCGAATCCTCAGGGACAGGATGTACATGTATTTGGAAAGGCAAGGACTGATTAGGGATAGTCAACGTGGCTTTGTGCGTGGGAAATCATGTCTCACAAACTTGATTGAGTTTTTTGAAGAAGTAACAAAGAAGATTGATGAGGGCAGAGCAGTAGATGTGATCTATATGGACGTCAGTAAGGCATTCGACAAGGTTCCCCATGGGAGATGATTAGCAAGGTTAGATCTCATGGAATACAGGGAGAACTAGCCATTTGGATACAGAATTGTCTCAAAGGTAGAAGACACAGGGTGGTGTTACAAGGATTGGTGCTGGGTCCTCTACTTTTTGTCATTTACATAAATGATTTGGATGCGAGCATAAGAGGTACAGTTAGTAAGTTTGCAGATGACACCAAAATTGAAGGTGTAGTGGACAGTGAAGAGGGTTACCTCAGATTACAACAGGATCTTGACCTGATGGGCCAATGGGCTGAGAAGTGGCAGATGGAGTTTAATTCCGATAAATGCGAGGTGCTGCATTTTGGGAAAGCAAATCTTAGCAGGATTTGTACACTTAATGGTAAGGTCCT
>NC_057712.1:654775-702178 GCF_004010195.1 Chiloscyllium plagiosum | reverse complement strand
ATTGCCACATTTAAGAGGCATTTGGATGGGTATATGAATAGGAAGGGTTTGGAGGAATATGGGCTGGGTGCTGGCAGGTGGGATTATATTGGGTTGGGATATCTGGTCGGCATGGACAGGTTGGACCGAAGGGTCTGTTTCCATGCTGTACATCTCTATGACTCTGAAAAGAAGATATTTGACAGGACTTGTGGCAGTGAACGCAGAGGTGGTAAGAAGTAAATGTTGTTGACTTGTATGTCTGCAATGAAACATGATGATTTGGGCACTTGGATCTTGTTTTTCCAAGCTGTTACTGCCGTCTCTGATTTGTCTCCCTAAAGTCGTCATTTCAGACAAAAAAAAATGTAGCCCAGTTAGTAAATAAGGGAAATCTATTCTGAAAACTTTGTCTGGAGAGCCACCTTGGGATTTTTTTTTTCTTGATGCATGGATTAACTGCAATCTTTTCTCGTAGTTTTCTTTTGTAACAGTATTTGATTCTGTTGAATGAATAAATGAAGCAGATTGAGAATTTTTCGGCTTGTAAGAGAACTTGAGGCACGTTTCAGAACAAATTGACAGTGCAGTCTGAGGTTTTAAACAGTGTGAATAAGAGATAATAAACTTGAGATTTTTTTTAGCTACTTTGTATAGCACTTTTTTTTCAGCACATGGTCCCTTTAAAACGTTTTATTGTATCACCATGCAGTTGTTGTTTGTCATAGGACTGTATGGTGCCTTTTCTGGCTGCAGTGAACCTCTGTTGCTTAGTGGGAATGTTTATGGGACCCACATCTTTGTCTTGCTTCTGAGAGAATAACTGCCAAGGGAAATGTCTGTAGGACGAGCATTTGCAGACAGTGGGCAAAAGACTTGACTTCAATTTTCATTCATTTATTTATTATGTGCTCTTATTGAAAGCATGTCTCTGGCTGTTGCCGGAGAAAGATGACTGACAGGTTTGAGGAGAAAGTGAGGACTGCAGATGCTGGAGCAACACATTTTCGGCTATGACAGGTTTGAGGCTGTTTGAGAGATTGGGTGTGGCTGTGTATGTACTGGTGAAGATTTTCAGTTCTGTGAAGAGCCATGGATGTGTAGGATGTTTTTGAATGGAAGTTGGTAAGCTGGACTCAATGTTGCAGAAGTCTGTGGTTTAAAGGTGAGTTTGAAATTCCTCTCTGCCTTATTGGAATGTCTAAGAGTTAATGTACTGAAGGTATAGTTACAAAATCCTGTGACTGCAGTGAGAAAATATTTTGGAAAATATTTTGAAATGCTCCAGTTTGGATACCTTCTTAAGCACTGCTGGAAAGGAACTAGTATGGCATGTTTAAACTGGATTTACATTTCATTTTTGGAAAACAATGGACACAATTGAAAACCAATCGAATTCTGATAAAGTAAATTTTATTAATATCGAAACAAAAAAAATCTTCAGTGTGTAAACTGAGTAAACAAAAACCATCTACCAGTTGAAAATGATTATTTTCTACCAGTTGCTGGAATCCAAGGTAGACAAGCAGGATGCTGGAGGAGCATAGCAAGCCAGGCAGCATCAGGGGGTGGAGAAGTCGACGTTGTGGGTGTTACCCTTCTTTAGGACCGGGGATTGGTGCAAGGGGAGCTGCAGATAAAAAGTGGGGGGGTGTAAATGAGGTAGGGATAGATGAATATAGGTAGAGAATACGACCTGGCTGGTCGACTGGAGGAATGAATCAGGTTGGTAGCTGGAAGAAAGGGTTGATCAGAGAAATGGGAGGGGGTGGGGCGGGAAAGGGACTCAACATTGAGTTCTCCCATTTCAAATAACCTCCCTTCCCAGCCCCTCCCCCTCCCTTCCAGCCTCCTGTTTGTCTACTATGTATTATAACTGGCTGTTTTGACTAATCGGTACAAATATATGGGCTTGGCTAGCTTAGCTGCCTTCAACTTAGATTCACTTCTTGTACTAGTTGGGGCAGACATAGGACCACATCTTTGTCTTGCTTCTGAGAGAGTAACTGCCAAGGGAAATGACTATGGGACGAGCATTTGCAGACAGTGGGCAAAGGACTTGCTTTCAATCAGAGCACATAATAAATGAATGAAAATTGAAGTCATGTCTTTGTTTAGATTCTATTTATATATTTTACATTTCACTTTGTATCAGACTGATTTTTGTGGCATCCCAATAGGTCACATGTAAATCCATTCATTTCCCTAAATTGGCATTTTACAATTGGAGGGAAAGCATTGTTGCTGAAGTTTGTACGTTATGATAGGATATTCAGATTTGTCAAGGTTGATCAGCATCCTGTTTCCAGAATCTGACTTGGACAATAATTGCATTTCTTTCTCAAGTGGTCAATAGCATTATGTCAAAAGTGGCCATCTGGCCAGCATATCTCTGCTAGCTTTTTATAATCTGTTTTTCTAATCAACCTGTTAAGAGATGTTATTATACACCTCCTGGAGCAGGTAAGACTTGCACCTGGGCCTCTTGATCCAGAGCTAGGGATACTACCACTGCAACACAAGAAGGCCCTCAGGCTTTTTGTAAAGTTATCAAATTAATCGCATGATCCTTGAGTTTGCACATTCTCCCCGTGTCTGCATGGGTTTCCTCTGGGTGCTCCGGTTTCCTTCCACAGTCCAAAAATGTGCAGGTTAGTTGAATTGTCCATGGTGTTAGGTAAGGGGTAAATGTAGGGGAATGGGTCTGGGTGGGTTGCTCTTTGGAGGTTCGCTGTGGACTTGTTGGGCCGAAGGGCCTGTTTCCACACTAAGTAATCTAATCCTGCTTTCTCGTACCCACCTTCACCCAAGTGTTCATCCAATTCTCTTCTGACTTACTGTTGAACTGCTTCCACCATCCTTAATTGGCCAACACTTTCAAAATCCTTATCACTCATATAAAATTTCCCTCTGTTCCCTGTGGCTCTTTTTGTCAACTAGCTTAAAACTGTTTGCTCTATTCCCTGACTGTCATAGAGTCGTACAGCACGGAAACAGACCATTCAGTCCAACTCGTCCATGCCGACCGGGTATCCTAACCCAATCTAGTCCCACCTGTCAGCACCTGGCCCATATCCCTCCAAACCCTTCCTATTCACATACCCATCTAAATGCCTTTTAAATGTTGCAATTGTATTAGCCTCCACCACTTCCTTTGGCAGCTCATTCCACACACAGGAGTAGAAAGTGAGGTCTGCAGATGCTGGAGATCAGAGCTGAAAATGTGTTGCTGGTAAAGCACAGCAGGTCAGGCAGCATCCAAGGAACAGGAGAATCGACGTTTCGGGCATAAGCCTCCTGATGAAGGGCTTATGCCCGAAACGTCCATTCCAAACACATACCACCCTCTGCGTGGAAAAGTTGCCCCTTAGGTCTCTTTGATATCTTTTCCCTCTCATCCTAAACCTATGCCCTCTAGTTCTGGACTCTCCTACCCCAGGGAAACGACATTGTCTATTTACCCTATCCATGCCCTTCATGATTTTATAAACCTCTATAAAGTCACCCCTCAGCCTCCGACGCTCCAGAGAAAACAGCCCCAGCCTATTCAACCTCTCCCTATAGCTCAAATCCTCCAACCCTGGCAACATCCTTGTAATTCTTTTCTGAACCCATTCAAGTTTCACAACATCTTTCCGATAGGAAGGAGACCAGAATTGCGTGCAATGTTTCAACAGTGATCTCATCAATGTCCTGTACAGCCACAACATGACCTCCCAACCTCTGTACTCAATAATCTGACCAATAAAGAAAAGCATACCAAATGCCGACTTCACTACCCTATCTACCCGTGACTCCACTTTCAAGGAGCTATGTACCTGCACTCCAAAGACTCTTTGTTCAGCAATATTCCCTAGGACCTTATTATTAAGTGTATGAGTCCTGCTAAGATTTGCTTTCCCAAAATGCAGCACCTCACATTTATTGAAATTAAACTCCATCTGCCACTCCTCAGCCCATTGGCCCATCTGATCAAGATCCTGTTATAATCTGAGGTAAACCTCTTCCTGTCCTCTATATCTCCAAGTTACTAACTATGCCTCTTAGGCTCACATCCAAATCATTTATATAAATGATAGAAAATAGTGGACCCAGCAACGATCCTTGTGGCACTCCACTGGTCCTATGTCTCCAGTCCGCAAAACAACCCTCCACCACCACCATCTGTCTTCTACCTTTTGAGCGAGTTCTGTATCCAAATGGCTAGTTCTCCCAGTATTCCATGAGATCTAGCCTTGCTGACAAGTCTTCCATGGGGAACCTTGTCAAATGCCTTACTGAAGTCCATATAGATCACATCTACCACTCTTCCCACAACAATCCTCTTTGAGTTTTTTTGAAGTAGTAACAATCAAGCTTGTGAGATATGATTTCCCATGCACAAAGCCATGTTGACTATGTCTAATCAGTCCTTGCCTTTCCAAATGCTTGTGCATCCTGTCCCTCAAGATTCCCTCCAACAACTTGCCCACTACCGATGTCAGGCTCACTGGTCTATAGGTCTCTGGCTTGTCCTTACTACCTTTCTTAAACAGTAGCACCAGTTGCTGCCAGTCAAAATGCTTTCTGCTTTATCGTACTTCTCTATCGAGTCTCTTATTAGATGCCTCTGCTCTAAGGAGGGCCTCCAATATTTGCACACAACTGAAGTCCACCATCCCCGGTCCACTGTTTCTGGAACTAAATTTCTCAAAATATTGTCATGGTGATGCAATATTAAGTAGGGTTGAAGGCCTTTTAAGATTAGCAATAGTTGATGCATGTAACCATCTTTCTTCATTATGTTTTGATGTTTGTCAACTCTTGTGAGCATTCTTTTAACCAGAGTTGAAATAGCATCAGATAATTATCAATCTGTGGTTATATAATTAATGTTGATATACTACTCATAGTCAGTGACAGGTGACATTTTGTTTTCACAGCTGTAAGTGAGGTATAATTTGAACAACTCTGCTATTGGCAGTGCTTGTGTGACATTTGTATTTAGTTTTGGGATATTAACCTTTTATGGATTAAAATTGCTTTAATCCAGTCTTAGCTTTGCTAAGTGTTGCATAAGCCCTTCTTTCCTGAAGAAGGGCTTATGTCCGAAACGTCGATTCTCATGTTCCTTGGATGCTGCCTGACCTGCTGCGCTTTTCCAGCAACACATTTTCAGCTCTGATCTCCAGCATCTGCAGACCTCACTTTCTCCTCTAAGTGTTGCAATCAACAACCTGGTTTGAGAGTAAATAGATTTACAGTGACCACATTTGCTTCGCTCAACCTTGGCAATCAAAATTGCTGTCAATTACTGTACTTTTCCTGAAGCATTGCAATTTGCTGATAAATTGGTGTAAGAATCGCATAATAAATTCCCACTAATCATTGTGAAAAATTTTAGAACTTCGTTATTTGACTGTAAATGCATTGTCTGTGACATCAAACATTACCAACCAAACTTTCCTACTGTACGTTAACGTTTACAACTATAGCCCTGTTTATTCAAATTTAATAATAGAGAATTAATTTAATATTGCTCCCTCTCCTGACTTTTAGATTTCTGTACATTATTTTATATTGAATTAACTATTCCAACCATTTTTTGGTTCAGACTGCACATCTCTAAGAATTATGCAGTCTGCTGAGTTAAGAAAATACGGTTGCTTGGCCTGTTCACTAGTACCATATCCACTGTTGAGGGCTCTGCACTGTTTTGAATTTCAAATCCATACAAGTTCCAGTACCAAGGCCTAGAGAAAATATACTCAATGACTATTCCCCATCATTTGTCACTGACTGTGAAATCCATGTCATTTATCACTGGGAATACAAATTATTTTATGTTGTGATTGTTGAGCACATTGACGCATTTCTACTTAGAACATAGAAGAATACAGCGCAGTACAGGCCCTTCGGCCCTCGATGTTGCGCCGATCCAAGCCCACCTAACCTATACTAGCCCACTATCCTCCATATGCCTATCCAATGCCCACTTAAGATTCCCAATGAAGATTCTAGTCTAAAACGTTTCTCTGATATTATGTGTAGAGTTGTAATGAAATTATCACTGTACACTCGTAACCATTATGATTAGCAGCTTCACTTGGATAAATCACTCAAATTTATAATGCGCCTTTGTAAGGATAGCATGAATTTTACAAAAGCACATGTTGCTAGAGAAACTTAGTGGTCTGACAGCATCAGTGGAGTGAAAGCAGAGTTCATGTTTTGTGACCTTTCTTTAGGACTAGGAAAATGTGGTATATATGGCAGAGAGGCAGGGGGGAGAGAGTGAGACACATCAGGCAAAGAAATGGATGATAATAAGGACCTGTGCTGAAAGCACCCCATGTTGTGACAGGGCCTGGGATGTAAGGGTGAGTAAAGGACAGGGAAGGTGGTGTTCAAGTTCTAAAATTATTATTGGACTTGATATTGACTCCTGAAGTTGCTGGTTACCCATGATGCTGTTCTTCCAGCTTGCACTGAGCCTCAATGTAGCATTGCAGCAACACTGAGACAGAAGTGTTGGCTAGGGAGCATGGTAGTGTGTTGAAGTGGTAAGCAACTGGCAGCTTGGGGTAATTTTTATAGACTGAATGAATGTGTTGCCGCAACGCAGTTGCCCAGTCTGCATTCCATATCCCTAGTATAGAGACCACATTATGAGCAGCGAATGCAATAGACTAGATTGTGAATTGCAGGTAAATCGCTGCCTCACCTGAAATATTGAATAGTGAGGAGGCAGGTGTTACACCTTCTGCAATTGCATGGGAATGTGGGGAGGTGCTGGGAATAGAAGAAGAGTGGATCAGGGTGTACCAGAGGGAACATTCCCTGCAAAATGCTGCCAAGGGAAGAGACTGTGGTGTCTGGTGACATCCTGCTGGAAGTGGTGGAATGATCCTTTTGTGTGCAGGTACTGGTGGAGTGGAAAGTGAGGATCTGGGACGCTATTGGTGTCATGGGACGGAAGAAAAAGGGTGAGGGGTGAAGTGTGGGAAATGGGTTAGACACATTGACAAGAAATCCTCAGTTGAGAAAGAAGGTGGACATTTCTCTGTCCCCTCCTCTGTCTTTCTGGTCCCTTCCCCCGCTCTGTTTGTCATTCTCTCTGGCTTTGGCTCTGTCACTCTGGCTCTAGCACGTTCTCTGTCTCTCTCATGAAACATCACAAACTTTGCTAAAAGAAAGTACTGCTAGCTCAAGCCGAGGTACAAGTCCAGCTGACCAGCTATTGAATTGAGGTCTGCTCTGATTGACAACTGTGATAGTTTTATTTCGGATTTTGCAAATGCTGAGAGTCTCTCCATTCACCTTTTGGTGGTTTAGAATGCTTTGATTCATGCTTTGTGCCTTGATTCCTCTCTCCTTTCTGCTACCCCTTCTATTCCTTTATTGACTTTTTTTTCTGTCATATAATGAAACAAATGTTGAATTTGAAGGGCATATAGTTTGTTTGCACATTGGAAATTAATCTGTTTTTCACACACAGGATAGATTTGTTATTTGTTTTTGTTTACTGGTGAATTTCTTTTTTTCTTGGATATTGGTCATCGTCAGGCATTATGTCATCCTCGAGGCATATTTCACATTGATTGTAGGACGTGATTTCCAGTATTGTACTCTCAACAGGGGTTGTGTCCAATGACCTTTTATTTTCCAAAATGTTGACCAGGATTCCAGGGATAAATCTCATGTTCATCAAGAATGAGTCCTGATTATTGCTAAGTTTTTGTTTGACATGGCAGTGTGAACATTGATGATGTGGAACAGGAGCCAAAACAGCACTGAAGAAAGGTGACTGCACCCAAAACATTGAAACTGCTTTCTGTCCACAGAGTCAAAAAGTGTGGCGCTGGAAAAGCACCAGCAGGTCAGGCAGCATCAGAGGTGCAGGAGAGTCAACGGGGCTTATGCACGAAATGTCGACTCTCCTCCTCAGATGCTGCCTCACCTGCTGTGCTTTTCCAGTGTAACACTCCTTGACTCTGATCTCTAGCATCTGCAGTCCTCACTTTCTCCTTTCTGTCCACAGATGCTACCAGACCTCTTGAGATTCTCCAGTTATTTCTTTTTGTTTCAGATTTCCAGCATCTGAATACTTTTTGTATTTGATGTGGAACAGGAGTGGATATTGCTAATTTTGTCATCTTATTGTTTGCTCGAGAACTGCTGAGAAAAGGTGGTCTGCCCCCTAGATCAGGGCAGTCTAGTTTAAATTGAAGAGTCCAGGAGGCGTTTCACTGGTAGATGGAATAGACTTGAATTTCCACTCCAGCTGATATGTTTCGTCAACCGTTCACAAATTGCTGGATAGACCTATATTAACATGTGGAAGCATTTGTCAAACTCTGATTTCTTAAAGCAAAGAGTCACTCCTTTCCCTACAGAGTAATTTTGTCGCCAGTTTGCTCACATAAGTAGTTGCACTTTGGAAAATATAATCCATCAGTTGTTAAACACTCAGCGATAAGATATGACCTAATTCAATCTTGTACCAATATTTTCATGCATACTATCTCAACACAATATACTAGAGTACATACAACTCAGACTCTGGAATTGCCACCGGAGAATTTTGAAGTAATACATTTCTACTCGTGCAATCCTAAAGGGCCACCCTTTTCTTTTGAGATTAATCTCTAGCTCTTGACTTCACTTGAGGAAAACATTATCAAGCCTCTTGAAACTGCCTCTCATACTTTGAAGCTCTGGTGAATTGGATGTATAGATACTAAACTGTTGTTTTTCCTAACAATCTCCCTCTAACTTGGAATCAATACTTTTCAGGATTTCTCAGAAATCACTGGAATCAGGGAGGGTCCCAGAAGACTGAAATAGATGATATAACACCTCTATACAAGAAGGAAGGGAGGCAGAAGACTGAAAGCCATAGGCTGGTTAGTCAGCCCTTGGTCGTTGGAAAGATTTTAGAGTCTGTTATTAAGGATGAGATTGCAGAGTACTTGGAAGTGCTTGATAAAGTTTGCTGATCCAGCCCAAATTTAAGGGGAGGTCATGCCTCTCAAATCTGTTAGAATTCTTTGAGTGAATAACAAGCAAGTTAGACAAGAGAGAGCCAGAAGGATATAATGTTTTTGGATTTCCAGAAGGCCTTTGACAAGGTGCCGCACAGGAGATTGCTAAATAAGAGCCCATGGTGTTCGGGGCAAGTTACCTGGCATGGATGGAGGATTGGCATGCTGGCAGAAAACAGAGTCGGGATAAAGGGGTCTTTTTTGCGATGCCGAGTGGAGTTCCGCAGTGGTCAGTGTTGGGACCACAACTATCGACGTTATACACTAACAATCTAGAGGAAGGAACTGAGGGCATTGTTGCTCAGTTTACCGATGACATAAAGATAGGTGAAGGGACAGGAAGTGGGGAGACTGCAGAAGGACCTGGACAGTTTAGGAGAATGAGTAAAGAAGTGGCAGTGTACAGAATACAATGTGGAAACAAGGTTATGCACTTTGGTAGGAAGAATAGAAGTTTAGACTATTTTCTAATTGGGTAATGGCTTAGGAAATCTGGAGGACAAAGTGTCTTGGGAGTCCTCATTCAGGATTCTCTTAAGGTTTGCATGCAGATTCAGTTGGCTGTTTGGAAGGCAAATGCAATGTTAGCATTAATTTCAAAAGCATTGGAATACAAGACAAGAACTGTACTGCTGAGGCTGTACACTGTTTTGGTCAGACTGCATTCCAATATTGAAAGCAGATTTGTGCCTTGTATCCAAGGAAGGATATGCTGAAGTTAGAGGGGGATGAAGGGTGTGTCATATGTAGAGTGGTTGAGGACTCTGCATCCATACTTGATGGAGTTTAGAAGGATGAGAGATATCTAATTGAAGCATACAGAATACTGAGAGGCCTGGATAGAGTGAACATGAGAAGATGTTTCCACTAGTCAGAGAGACTAGGACCCAAGGACACAGCCTCAGTGGTGGGACAACCCTTTAGAACAGAGATGAGAAATGTCTTCAGCCAATAGATGATTAATCTGTGGAATCCATTGCTGCAGATGGCTGTGGAGGCCAAGTTATTGAGTGTAATTAAAACAGAGACAGGTTCTTGATGGGTAAGAGGATCAAGGGTTATGGGGAGAAGGCAGGGAAATAGAGTTGAGAAACGTATCAGCCATGATTGATTGGTGGAACAAACTACATGGGCCGAATGGCCTAATTTTTCTCTGATATCTCATGGTGTTTGTTGCATTTGGATATGTGCTGCTCCAGTATCTGAAGAGTTGTGCACAGTGCTGAGCATTTGTACAATCATCAACAGGCATTCCCACTTCCAACTTTATGACTTGTAACGTCATTGCTGAAACAGCTGAAGCTGGTCAGGCCTTAGACACGGCCTGATGAACTCCTGCAAAGTTTTGGAGCTGAGATGACTGCCCATCGACCGTCTGAACCATTTTCCAACATGTGAGGTTTGTCTCCAATCATCAGAGTTTTCTTTGATACTCATTGACTCCAGTTTTGCTTGATGCCGCACTTGGTCAAATGCAGCTTTGATATCAACAGCTAGCACACTCACTTTACCTCTGGCATTGAGCTGTCTTGTCCATGATTGAACTAAAGCACTAATGAGGTCAGGAACCCAAAATGGAAGTCAGTGACTAGATTGTTGCTAAGCAGCTGCTGCTTGATAGCACTGTTGATGACATCTTCCATCAATTTACTAATGATCAAGAGGTAATTGACCAGATTACATTTTTCCTTTTTGTATACAACATATATTTGGGCGATTTTACACATCGTTGTGTAGGTGCCGGTGTTTAGGGTGTAGGTTTGCTCGCTGAGCTATAGGTTTGATATCCAGACGTTTCATTACCTGGCTAGGTAACATCATCAGTGGCGACCTCCAAGTGAAGTGAAGCTGTTGTCTCCTGCTTTCTATTTATATCTTTCTCCTGGATGGGGTTCCTGGGGTTTGTGGTGATGTCATTTCCTGTTCGTTTTCTGAGGGGTTGATAGATGGCATCGAGATCTATGTGTTTGTTTATGGCGTTGTGATTGGAGTGCCAGGCCTCTAGGAATTCTCTGGCATGTATTTGCTTAGCCTGTCCCAGTCGAAATGGTGGCTTTTTACATCCGTGTGTAGGGCTACAAGGGAGAGAGGGTCGTGTATTTTTGTGGCTAGCTGGTGTTCATGTATCCTGGTGGCTGGCTAGCTTCCTGTTTGTCCTACGGAGTGTTTGTGGCAGTCTTTGCATGGAATTTTATGAATGACGTTGGTTTTGTCCATGGGTTGTTATTTGTAAATTATGTGACTTGGAAAAGATTTTTTTTCTTTATTCAGTTGTGAGACATGAATATCACTGCCTGGCCAACATTTTATTACCCATGCTTGGGTGCAGGCTTGAACAGCTGCTGTCCACATGCTGTTTGTTGACCTACAGTACCCTTGAGGGAATTTCAGGATTTTGACCCAGCGACAGTGAAAGAACAGCGATATATTTTCAAGTCAGGGTGGTGAGTGCCTTTTTAGATAGCGCATCAGGTTTTTGAGGAGGTGAGTTACTTGCCGCAGTATTCCTGGTCTCTGACCTGCTCTTGTAGCCATTGTTTTTGTGTGGTGAGTCCTGTTTCTGGTCAATGGTAACACCAAGAATTTTGATAGTGAGGGATTCTGTGATGGTAACACCATTGAATGTCAAGGGGTGGTGTTTAGATTGTCTTATTGGAGATGGTCATTGCCTGGCATTTATGTGGTGTGAATGTTTCTTGCCACTTGTCAACCCAAGCCAGAATATTGTCCAGATGCTGTTGCATTTGAGCATGGACTACTTCAGAAACTGAGGAGTTGCATATAATTCTGAACATTGTGCAATCATCAGCAAACTTCCCCAGTTTTGACCTTATGATGGAGGGAAGGTCAATGATGAAACAGCTGAAAATGGTTGTGCCTACCCTTGGGCAATCCTGCAGAAATGTCCTGAAACTCTCATTCGTTTGGCTGAAATGGTCCTCACTCTTAACAATTTCTCCATCAACCTCCCACTTCCTCCAGACAAAAGGGGTAGCCGTAGGCACCCGCATGGGCCGCAACTATGCCTGTCTCTTTGTCGGCTACGTAGAATAGTCCACCTTCCTTAGTTACACCGGCCCCACTCCCCACCTCTTTCTCCTCTACATTGATGACTGAATCGGCACCACCTCGTGCTCCCACAAGGAGGTTGAGCAGTTCATCAACTTCACCAACACATTCCTTAAATTCACCTGGACCATCTCTGACGCCTCCCTTCCCTTCTGGACCTCTCCATCTCCATCAATGACGATTGACTTTTTTTTTACAAACCCACCGACTCCCACAGCTACCTGGATTACACCTCTTCCCACCTTACCTCCTGCTAAAATGCTATCCCGTATTCCCAATTCCTCCATCGTATCTGCTCCCAGGAGGACCAGTTCCACCACAGAACACACCAGATGGCCCCCTTCTTTAAAGACCATAATTTCACTTCCCATGTGGTTGAAGATGCCCACCAATGCATCTCATCCATGTCCCGCACCTCTGCCTTCAAATCCCACCCCTCCAATCGCAACAAGGACAGAAACCGCCCCCCCCCCCCATCCTCACCTTCCACCCTACCAACCTCCATATGAACCACATCATCCGCTGACATTTCCGCCACCTCCAAACGGACCCCACAACCAGGGATATATTTCCCTCCCCACCCCTTTCCACTTTCCGCAAAGACCGTTCCCTCTGTGACTACCTGGTCAGGTCCACGCCTCCCCAACAACCCACCCTCCCCTCCTGGCACCTACCCCTGTCTCTGCAGGAATTGCAAAACCTGTGCCCACACTTCCCCCCTCACCTCAATCCAAGGACCCAAAGAAGCCTTTCACATCCATCAAGGTTTCACCTGCACATCCACCAATGTCACTTATTGTATCCGTTGCTCCCGATGCAGTCTCCTTTACATTGGGGAGACTGGATGCCTTCTCGCACAGCGCGTTAGGGAACTTCTCCGGGGCACCCACACCAATCAACCCCACTGCCCAGTGGCCCAACATTTCAACTCCCCAACCCACTCTGCCAAAGACATGCAGATCCTGGGCCACCTCCACCACCACTCCCTCACCACCCGACGCCTGGAGGAAGAACACCTCATCTTCTGCCTCGGAACACTTCAACTCCAGGGAATCAATGTGGACTTCACCCGTTTTCTCATTTCTCCTCCCCCCACCTTACTCCAGTTCCAACCTTCCAGCTCACCACCATCCTCATGACCTGTCCTTCCCACCAATCTGCTCCACTCTCCTCTCCGACTTATCACCTTGATCCCCACCTCCAGCCACCTATTGTACTCTTGGCTACCTTCTCCCAAGTCTCACCCCTCTCCCAATTATCTCTCCACCCTGGAGGCTCCCTTTCTCATTCCTGATGAAGGGCATTTGCCCGAAACGTCGATTTTCCTGCTCCTCGGATCCTGCCTGACCTGCTGTGCTTTTCCAGCACCACTCTAATCTAGACTCTGAAACTGAGATGTCCAGCAGCCGCAACCATCTTCCTATGTGCCAGATATGATTCCAGCCAGTGGAGAGTTTGCTCTCTGGTACCCATTGATTCCAGTAAAATGCTGGCCAGTCAGCAGTGTCCACATCCCACTAGAGAATTAAAAGAAAGTTGCTGTGGTGAACTGTATCGGCAGTTACACCGGCTATAGTATGTTAGTTGTAAATTATCAGTACAATGCAAAAGGTTCTTTTGAGCATGAACTTTTCCATTCTGGTTAATTTAGGAGTTATAATAACAAACAGGAGCAGGAATAGGACATCAGCCTGTCCACGTGCCATGTTCCCACCTTCTGCCTATACCCTTTGATTGCTCTGGTCCTAAGAACAATATTTATTTCCTTCTTGAAAACATTCAATGTTTTGGCCTCAACAATTATTCTGTAGAATAGAATTCTACAGGCTCCCCACTCTGAGTGATGAAATACTTCCTCATCTCTACTAAATCTCCAACCCTTTGGAGAAAGGGAAGACTGCATATGTTGGAGAGTCAGTTGAAAAATGTGGCACTGGAAAAGCACAGCAGATCAGGCAACATCCAAGGAGCAGACCAGTCACTATTTCGGGCATAAACCCTTCATCAGGAATGATCTACCCTTTGTAAACCCCTCCCTCAGCTGTACCTTGCTGCCATCCCTTTATGATTTCTCCAATAATGCCTAAATTGTTAGATTGGGTTTTCAGACAGCCAGTAATATGAGAAGAAACTAGCTTCAGCTAAATACTAAAAGGCAAACTGCTACCCGTTTCATTTATTTTTCTTCATTCTGCCTGGCAACTATCTGAGGCTGACTGTTTTCAAACCATAGTGTTATATTTGTCCTGTGATGAGATTCTGTGACATCTTGAACAATCATTAAGACTATTTCCAATTCAACCATCAGCTGACTCAGCCTTAGTTCTATCCTCTGCAAACTTGACACCTTTCAAATCTGTGCTCATGTCCTGACTTGCAATAAGTGTCTTCTGTGCTTGCTGAATTATGCTGAACACTGTTAAGCAGTGCCCCTGTCTTTTTTTAAGAGTCTCATCCAAGATATCACATCCTCACACCCTGGCTGCTCTTCCTTTCCTCTAATCTTCTGCCTTTGCCTGGAATCTTTGATCTGTTAATTCTTGCTTTCTGAGCATTTCCAAATTTAATCATGCCTCTGACAGCCTTTGTTCTAAATATTATAATTCACTCCCTTTATAAAATATTCTTTACACAATTTTGCGAAGTTTTAGTTATCTGGTTTAATAGCTTATGGTTGTGAAAGCTTGGTAAATGCATTACACTAGAACATACAAGTTGTAATTTTTGGGGCTAGTTCATTTTCAGAAATGAGTCATCATCAACCTCTCTACTCAGTAATGGTGTACTTGTCTGATGTTTAGCCTTGGTTAAGCGGCGGTTTTTTTTAAGTTAAATGTTGAGAACAAAACTGCTATCTACAAATTCTTGCCACCTATTCTGTGTCCTGTCACTTTGTGATCCGAAACAAATCCGCTTTAACTTTACAATGTCCTATTTGATGTGAAGCTGACATTCTGGTCTTTCCATGACCATGACTACCTACTTCTACCTTGATAACATTACCTTTTTTTCTGGATGTAGGTTTGCTCGCTGAGCTGGAAGATTCATTTCCAGACATTTCGTCGCCATACTCGGTAAAATCATCATTGAGCCACGGATGAACCACTGGTGGTATGGCCCGCTATCTATTTATATGCTTACGTTTCTTTGGGTTGGTGGTGACATTTCCTGTGGAGACATCGTTGCCTGATCTTTTTCTCAGGGGTGGTAAATGGCATCTTAGTAAATGGGTTTGTTGATGGCATTCCAACCGGAACTCTATGGTTCTCGGAATTCTCGTGCATGTCTCTGTTGGCTTGTCCTAGAATGGATGTGTTCACCCCAGTCAAAGTGGTGTCCTTCCTCATCTGTAAGGATACTAGTGAGAGTGGGTCATGTCTTTTTGTGGCTAGTTGATGTTCATGTATCCTGGTGGCTAGTTTTTTGCCTGATGGTCCAATATAGTGTTTGTTACAGTCCTTGCACGGTATTTTGTAAATAACATTAGCTTTGCTTGTTGTCTGTGTAGGGTCTTTCATGGTCATTAGCTGCTGTTTTAGTGTGTTGGTGGGTTTGTGGGCTACCGTGGTGCCAAAAAGTCTGAATAGTCTGGCAGTCATTTTAGAGATGCCTTCGATGTAAGGGAGAGTGGCTAGGGTTTCTGAACGTGTTTTGCCTGCTTGTCAGGGTTTGTTGTTGAGAAATTGTCAGAATGTGTTCATTGGGTACCCGTTCTTTTTGAATACACTGTATCAGTGATTTTCCTCTGCTCTGCGTAGTTCCTCTGTGCAGTGTGTGGTGGCTCGTTGAAACAATGTTCTAATGCAGCTTCGTTTGTGGATGTTGGGATGATTGCTTCTGTAGTTCAGTATATGGTCAGTATGTGCGGTTTTCCTGTAGACACTGGTTTGAAATTCCCCATTGGCTGTTCGCTCAACTGTGACATCTAGAAATAGCAGTTTGTTGTTATTTTCCTCCTCTTTAGTGATTTTTGTGCCAGTAAGGTTATTATTTATGGTCTTGAAGGTTTCCTCTAATTTGCTTCATTTAGTGATGACAAAGGTGTCATCCATGTAGTGGACCCAAAGTTTGGGTTGGATGGTTGGCAGAACTGTTTGTTAGAGTCTCTGCATTCCTGCCTCTGCTAAGAGCCCTGATATTGGATATCCCATAGGTGTTCCATTGGTTTGTCTGTAGGTTTTGTTGTTGAAGGTGAAGGTGAAGGGGGTGGTAAGATATAGGTCCACTAGCTTGATGATGATGTCCTTCTAATGAAGTTGGTGGTGTTTGGTGTGTGTGTCCTTAGTGCTTCTAGTAAATGTAGTCAGTGTTTCCTTGGCCAGGTTGATGTGAACAGGGCTGTTACGTCAAAATACCGTGCAAGGACTGTAACAAACACTATATTGGACCAACAGGCAAAAAAACTAGCCACAAAAGGACATGACCCACTCTCACTAGTATCCTTACAGATGAGGAAGGACACCACTTCGTCTGGGTGAAACACATCCATTCTAGGACAAGCTAAACAGAGACATGCACGAGAACTCTGAGAACCATAGAGTTCCGGTTGGAATGCCATCAACAAACCCATTTACTTAGATGCCATTTACCATCCCCGAGAAAAAGATCAGGTAACGATGTCTCCACAGGAAATGTCACCACCAACCCAAGGAAACGTAAGCATATAAATAGACAGCACGCGCCATGGCACCAGTGGTTCATCCGGAGCCTCACTGATTTTACCTAGTATGGTGGTGATAGTCTGAAAACAAACCTACATCCAGAACCTCAACCTGAACTACAAATCTTCTCAACCCGCGAACTACCTTTTTCGGCATCATCTCAGTAAATCTAGTTTAACTATTTTTGTCTATAAATGTTACTTCTTGAATAACCCTATATGATAAGTGAAGGGCCCAATAATCCCAAGGGACCATGGGCTATTCTATCATAAGAAATATGTCTGGTGATGAGGATCAGGTTGGGTCAATGGCTAAGTTGAGAAGGTGGGAATTCATGGTTATCTCATCCAGTATGCAAGTTGAATCTGTGCTGTAAGTATCATTTTTATTGCAAACTAACCAACTCCAACAATATACTTTCTCATCTCCAATTAATTTGCTGCTTCTGTCCTAATGTGCATAATTTGTTTCATGGTGTCTTAATTACAATGCTCTTAGAGAGGGAATTCCAGAATTTTGACCCAGCTACAGTGAAGGAACAGCAATATATTTCCAAGTCAGGATGATGAGTCATTTGGTGAAGAACTTGCAGGTGGTGGTGATCCCATGTATCTGCTGCCTTGACCCTCTAGATGGATAACCTTGAAGGTGCTGTCTAAGGATATCTGGTGAATATCTGTATTGCATCTTGTAGATGGCACACACTGCTGCTACTGAGTGTCGATGATGGAGTGTATGGATACTTGTGGATGTGTTGCCAAACAAGCGGGCTGTTTTGTCTTTCTGCAGCCTTGCTGAGATCTGAGATTGTACTTGCCATACCCAATGGTTTTGTGGTAAGACTAAATTCCATAACTTTGTTTTGCTGCTTGTATTTATTTCTATGTTGATGATGTCGTTCAGCTTTGCTGAATACGTTATGGGAGCAGAATTAAATCGTTCCACCTGCTGAGTCTGATTCATCATTCGATTATGGCTGATAGGTTCTTAATTAGTACAGGGGGAAAGTAGAATGAGTTGATAAACCTATCTACCTTTGTGTTAAGTACACTCAATGACATGGCTTTCACAGCCCTCTGCACAATCCGTTCCACAGATTAACCACCCTCTGGTTAAAGAAATTCCTCCTCATCTCAGTTCTGCAGGGTTATCCCTTCACTCTTGAGGCTGTGCACCTGGGTCTTAGTTTCTCCTACTAGTGGAAGTGCCTTCTCAGGTTCACTCTCTCCAGGCCACTCAGTCTTCTGTAGTTTCAATGAGATTTCCCACAGCCCCCACTCCCATCCTTCTAAACAGTCCAGAGACGTGTAGGTTAGGTGGATTGGTAATGATATTTTGCCCTATAGTGATCAGGGATGTGTCAGCTTGGGGGATTAACCATGGATAATGCAGGGTTATGGGTCTGGTGCGTTGCTCTTTGGAGGTTGGTGTAGACTTGATGAGCTGAATGCCTCTATTTTCAATGTTAAAAATCACACAACACCAGGTTATAGTCCAACAGGTTTAATTGGAAGCACAGTTTGGGATCTTTCCTGCATTCCTGTAGAAACTTGATGTCTGTGTCGATATGTGCGATCTTCTTGGAGATCCTCTCCACTTTAAGCCGGCCATTAGTGGTGTCGATAATAGTCATGATTCGGAGATGCCGGTGTTGGACTGGGGTGTACAAAGTTAAAAATCGCACAACACCAGGTTATAGTCCAACAGGTTTAATTGGAAGCACACTTCCAATTAAACCTGTTGGACTATAACCTGGTGTTGTGTGATTTTTAACTTTGTACACCCCAGTCCAACACCGGCATCTCCGAACCATGTCTATTTTCAATGTGAGGATTCAATGATTTTATCAATTTCATTGAATACAGGCAAAGTTGTGAATGACTGCTCGTATGACAAGCCCTTCATCCCTATTTCTCATTTAACTAATTGCATGGCATCTGTGTTTAGAATAGATGTTTCTTAATTGGTAACATTTGGTTTGCAGATAAAATCATACTTGTGCTATGGAAAATGTCATCATTAAATGGCAGATTGTCCGATTCTGTACTTGTATTTCCTTCAATTCACTTCCCCCGATTCTGATTTGTTTTCCCATTTAAGTTGAACTAAAAAGTACAATCAACAGTCTTGTTTTCCATTTCTCATGTATTAACCTGTCTAAGTGACCATTCTTAATGAGAGCAAAAAATAAATTTTAGTGCTTTACTCTGCCATCTTGGTTCACTTGCCCTTCTCTCATTCACATGAGCAAAGGCACTACTGGCCTGAGTTGAATGGTCTGTTTCTATATTTATGGCATTTACTTACCAGGGAGATTTTTAAAACCTCTTTTAAACCCCTTATAAGTATTGATTCTGTTTTGCAAAGTGATTGTTATTTTGGGGACAAGGGTTATTTGGGTGGTCAGGTTGGGGGGCATGGAGTGAGTGAGTGTCCCTATTAGGAGAAAGTGAGGATTGCAGATGCTGGAGATCAGAGCTGAAAATGTGTTGCTGGAAAAGCGCAGCAGGTCAGGCAGCATCCAAGGAACAGGAGAATCGGCGTTTCGGACATAAGCCATCCTTATGCCCGAAACGTCGATTCTCCTGTTCCTTGGATGCTGCCTGACCTGCTGCGCTTTTCCAGCAACACGTTTTCAGCAGTGTCCTTATTAGCCCTGGTATCCCAAGTATTTCAGGTAAGAAGGTAAGAGAGAGGCAATTAATTAATGTGCAAAGAAACAGTTCCTCGGGATAAGGCAGAGTGAGCAATTATTTGGTTTCCTTCAAAGTCTCCACTTAAGGACAATTCATGGAAAATGGATTTCCTTCAGTTACTTTACTAACATTTAAGATGTAACTCCTGTTCTTTATCAAGAACTGGGCTTTTGAATATTTATTTGCATAGTATTGAAAGGTAGTTTCAATGACTGTGTACCAGAAGTCATTCCTCCTTTATGTGTGAGTGTTCCATTTCTGAGAACCCTCACAAAACTCGAGTGCAGAGCTCATTAAAAAATACAGGTTAATGACTAGAGATGTGTGAATTTGCCTGTGGATTTTGAATTTTGTTGCTACTTTTTGGCGTGTAAGTCATGAACTTGTGGCTACAGAGGATTTACTGTACTTCGTGGGGAGCAAGTCCTGAATAATATTGAATCCATTCTTGTCAGGACCAGATATCGACTTCTAAAACTTTTGACTCAAACAGTTGGGGGAATGGAGCCATGAGAAAGCAGAAGTGGACTGGTGATTGAGGAATATGGCCAAGGAGCTGTTCATAGCAGAAAGAGATCAGAGTGTTTAGGGTTGTGAGACTTGCAATAACAATGGTTAAGTCCCAATATCAATGTTTAGCTGAAAAGTTTCACCATTCTGTCACAGAATTGTTGCAGCACAAAGGATGCCATTCATCTAACCCTGTTTCTAGCTCTGTGAATGAGTGATCCGCATAATATCATTCATCTCTTTTTTTTTTCCTCAAATCTACATATATTTACTGTGGAAAAGGATATGGAAGATAAAGACTAGAGAACTAGATGGTGACATCTTGCAAAATGTCCAGATTACAGAGGAGGAAGTGCTGGATGTCTTGAAATGGATAAAGGTGGATAAATCCCCAGGACCTGATCAGGTGTACCTGAGAACTCTGTGGGAAGCCAGAGAAGTGATTGCTGGGCCTCTTGCTGAGATATTTGTATAGTCGTAGGTGAGATGCCGGAAGACTAGAGGTTGGCAAACGTGCAACTGTTTAAGAAGGGTGGTAAAGACAAGCCAGGGAACTACAGACCGGTGAGCCTGACGTCGGTGGTGGGCAAGTTGTTGGAGGGACAGGATGTACGTGTATTTGGAAAGGCAAGGACTGATTTGGCTTTGTGTGTGGGAAATCATGTCTCACAAGCTTGATTGAGTTTTTTGAAGAAGTAACAAAGAGGATTGATTAGGGTAGAGCAGTAGATGTGATCTATATGGACTTCAGTAAGGCATTCGACAAGGTTCCCCCTGGGAGACTGATTAGCAAGGTTAGATCTCATGGAATACAGGGAGAATGGGCGGCACGGTGGCACAGTGGTTAGCACTGTTGCCTCACAGCGCCAGAGACCCAGGTTCAATTCCCGCCTCAGGCGACTGACTGTGTGGAGTTTGCACATTCTCCCCGTGTCTGCGTGGGTCTCAAAGGTAGAAGACAGAGGGTGGTGGTGGAGGGTTGTTTTTCAGACTGGAGGCCTGTGACCAGTGGAGTGCCATAAGGATCGATGCTGGGTCCTCTACTTTTTGTCATTTACGTAAATGATTTGGATGTGAGCATAAGAGGTACAGTTAGTAAGTTTGCAGATGACACCAAAATTGGAGATATAGTGGACAGCGAAGAAGGTTACCTCAGACTACAACAGGATCTTGACCAGATGGGCCAGTGGGCTGAGAAGTGGCAGATGGAGTTTAATTCAGATAAATGTGAGGTGCTGCATTTTGGGAAAGCAAATCTTAGTAGGACTTATACACTTAATGGTAAGGTCCTAGGGAATGTTGCTGAACAAAGAGACCTTGGAGTGCAGGTTCATAGCTCCTTGTAAGTGGAGTCACAGGTAGATAGGACAGTGAAGAAGGCGTTTGGTATACTTTCCTTTATTGGTCAGAGTATTGAGTACAGGAATTAGGAGGTCATGTTGTGGCTGTACAGGATATTGATTCAGCCACTGTTGGAATATTGCGTGCAATTCTGGTTTCCTTCGTATCAGAAGGATATTGTGAAACTTGAAAGGGTTCAGAAAAGATTTACAAGGATGTTGCCAGTGATGGAGGATTTGAGCTATAGGGAGAGGCTGAACAGGCTGGGGCAGAAGAAGAAGGGCTTCTGAAGAAGGGCTTATGCCCGAAACGTCGATTCTCCTGTTCCTTGGATGCTATCTGGATTGCTAATCCTGCGTGATTTACTAGTGTTCCACAAAATGTGAAGGGCTGATGGTTAGATTTTCTTGTTGGAGATGATCATTGTTTGGTACTTGTCTTTGCAATATGCCTTTAGTTCTACTACTTATGCAGAAGTGCCAAATAGAATTCAAATTCATTTTTGAACTAATTTTCATGTGGCGATTATTACTTTGATAGGGACTTCACTAATATTCCCCAAATATCAATTTTATCCTATTACTGAAACACTTCTACCTTCTATTTTTAATCCTAATATGTAGGACGTGTGCATCTGAATTCATCAGAACGCCACAGTGGTTAGTAGTAGACCTGGTTTTGATTCCAGATTCATGCAACTGACCGTGGGGTTGGCACATTCTTGAGTTTGTGCCTGGGTGCTCTGGTTTTCTCCCACAGTTCAAAGATGTGCAGGTCAGGTGGATTAGCCATGGCTAATGCAGTATTGCAAACGTGGTGGGGGGGTGTGGTTCTGTGTGGGATGCTCTTTGCATTGTCAGTGCAGACTCCATGGTCTAAATGGCCTTTATCTGCATTGTAGGGATTTTATGATTCTTAAATGCACAAGCCAGCTTGCTGTTGGTGAAAGTGATCTTGTTTTTCTGCTGAATTCATGACAAAAATATTGGTTTATTTAACACCATTCCATTAACATCTCATTAAAGTAACAAGATTCACCTTTTCCAAAAAGATCTATTTTATGTATTCTCTGGGACATGGGTGGCACTGGCTTGTCAGCATTTACTGCATATCCCTAGTTGTCCTTAAATTGCCACTTAGAATAGCTGCAATCCATGACAAAGAAACGTGAATAAGCAATTTGTCTTTTTATTCCAATTTGAGCCCTGCTGTGCAATCCTTATGTTTTATTTTCATAAAAATATTTATTAATGTACAAAGCATAATTTAGTTCTGTATTCATTAGGGTGAAACAGACATTCTCAAACTTTATAAGAACATAACTTTTGAACTAATTTTCATTGAGCACGATTACTTTGAGAGGGATCCCACTAACATTCTCCACGTACCCGTTTTATCCTATAATGGAGATAGTGGTATAGAACATTACAGCGCAGTACAGGCCCTTCGGCCCTCAATGTTGTGCCGACCTGTCGTACCAATCTGAAGCCCATCTAACCTACACTATTCCGTGTATGTTCATTTGCTTGTCCAATGACGACTTAAATGTACTTAAAGTTGGTGAATCTACTACCGTTGCAGGCAAAGCATTCCATACCCTTACTACTCTCTGAGTAAAGAAACTACCTCTGACATCTGCCCTATATCTATCACCCCTCAATTTAAAGCTATGCCCCTTGTGCTCGTCGTCACCATACTTGGAAAAAGGCTCTCCCTGTCCACCCTATCTAACCCTCTGATTATCTTATATGTCTCTATTAAATCACCTCTCAACCTTCTTCTCTCTAACGAAAACAGCCTCGTCCTTCAGCCTTTCCTCGTAAGACTTTCCCTCCATACTAGGCAACATCCTAGTAAATCTCCTCTGCACCCTTTCCAAAGCTTCCACATCCTTCTTATAATGCGGTGACCAGAACTGTACACAATACTCCAAGTCCGGCCGCACCAGAGTTTTGTACAGCTGTAGCATAACCTCATGGTTCCGGAACCAATCCCTCTATTCATAAAAGCTAAAACACTGTATGCCTTCTAACAACCCTGTCAACCTGGGTGGCAACTTTCAAGAATCTGTGTATATGGACACCGAGATCTCTCTGCTCATCTAAATTACCAAGAATCTTACCATTAGCCCAGTACTTTGCATTCCGGTTACTCCGACCAAAGTGAATCACCTCCCACTTGTCCACATTAAACACCATTTGCCACCTCTCAGCCCGGCTCTGCAGTTTATCTGTGTCTCTCTGTAACCTACAACATCCTTCGTCACTATCCACAACTCCACCGACCTTAGTGACGTCTACAAATTTACTAACCCACCCTTCTACGCCCTCATCCAGGGCGTTTATAAAAATGACGAACAGCAGTGGACCCAACACTGACCCTTGGGTACACCACTAGTAACTGGACTCCAGAATGAATATTTCCTATCAACCACCACCCTCTGTCTTCTTTCAACAAGCCAATTACTGATCCAAACTGCTACATCTTTGAATTTTAGTCTCAATATGTAGTATGTTTGCTTTCATTTTTATTGAGATTAATCTGCATCAAGGCATCAAGAATGTGATTACATTCAGTCTTGATCATACTGAAAAGATTAGGTAGTTTGATAGCAAGAAAATGGAATGCATATAATACATACAATCCATTGTTACCAGTAGTGTTAATATTTGAGTATGATATTACACGCATGTACAAATATCATCACTATTGCCTATGTGGACCAGATTACCCAGTGATGCTAGTTAATACAGTCTGTCCTGTGTCATCTACACCTTTTTTGAAGAATTGGCTGAATGCTACCTGAAACCTTTTTTAAGACAATTGGCTGCAGTTCATTTAACCCTTGGTGACCCAAGTTCTCCATTTACAGATTATACTGGGTATTAGATTATTTGTAGTCCAGTGGTTAGTATACAGCAAGGGTTTCAGAAATGCAGCTTTCTAATTTTGTGTTGTCCAGTTTTTTGAACAATTGGCAGCATTAACTGAACTAGTTTAAAAATAATAATTTTCTATCGAGTAACGAGTGAGTGAGTTTGAGTTTTCTATTAGAAGCACTTAACCATAAGATCATAAGAAATAAGAACAGTTTGGTCCCTTGAGTCTGCTCTGCCATTCAATAGAATTGTGACTGATACAGCATTCCTCATGACCCATTTTCCTCCCCCTTCCCCATAATCTTTGATTTCCCCAACTGATCAAGAATCTACCTAGCTCAGCCTTAAATATACACAAGGACTCTGCCTCTGTCGTTCCATGTGGCAAGGAGTTCCAAAGGTGGTCAATCCTCTAAGAAAAGAAATTCCTTCTTATCTCAGTCTTAAATTGGCACCCCTTTACTCTGAAACAGTGCCCTCTGGTCATAGACCCTCCTTTCAGCATTTTCCTTCGTAAGACCCCATCAGAATCCTATATGTTTCAAAGTGATCACCTTACATTCTTCTAAACTCCAGTGAGAAGCCATTGCTTATAAGACTTGGCCTTCCTGCGTTGAGAGAAATTATCCATTTATAGAGCAAGGGCTGTTTACTTGAATCCTTGGGACACTTACCTAGATATTCAATAGAAAAATGGAAGGAATGTTGTATATTTATGGTCCTGACTTGTGATACTGAATTTTAAAATAGAGTGTAATAACCTAAAGTCTCTTGAGCAGTCCCTCGAGATTCGGAATAACTTCTGCATTGGCATGTCTGGTTCTAAGATGACTGCAAAGTGTGAATTACAGATTCTGCCAGCTATCAGGCAGATGGTGTTTAAAAGGATGGATGGATGAGTTTCTGGATGTCCAATACCTCTATTTCGCCCCTGTGTCTTCCAATGAAATCCCTTCATTCTGTTCCTTCCCAAATGAGCTTTATTTATCCCCAAGTAAAATCTGACTGGCTGATCTGATTTTGTTTGGTGGGGGGGGAGCGCAGAGTTGTGGGTGTGGGTGGCCCAATTAATGAACATAAATGTTGCTTCTGATATTTAGAGTGCAAAATCTCTGATCAGTTGTTTTACCTTTACCTTTTACCTAAGAGAGTAACGTTTTAGTATTTAGTAATGTATACTGTCAGCTTGCTTCTGTTCTCCTGCAGTTTTATTGCTGGCCAATTCAGCAGAGAAACAAGTTGAGAATTTGAACTATTGTTTGAGATTTTGATCACTTTTTTCAGAAGTTTGGTAGAACTGTGGCTCACTTTGTCGATTTGCCAAGATCATTAATATCTAAATTGCACTTTTATAAAGGCTTGTTCTGGCAGCTAAGACTTCCACATTGGTACCTGTTACTTTTGCATATGCCATTCAACGCTGCTGCTAAGTTTGTGGCAGTTATCTCATAATTGAATCAGTCTTCAATCCATAGTGTCTTTTGTACAAATTAAACTGAGCTATGCAATTCTGATGCAAGTATATTAAGTCACTTATTTGTAATGGCATTCAAAATCTCAAGTAATTCTACTCATTGTACTTATTAATTGAAGTCATTGCAAAAGTGTTTTGATTTGACAGCTTGGATTCAGATTGTGTAAGTGTAAGGCACAGTTTCGTTTGCTGACATCAACATCTATTTCAGGAGCCCAGTGTGTAGAGAAAAAAATCTAACTTTTCAAAAGAGTTAAGGAGAATCTAAAGAGATTCTACAAATATATTAAGGACAAAAGAGTAACTAGGGAGAGAGTAGAGCCCCCTAATGATCAGCAAGACTGCTAATGTCTGGAGCCGCAGGAGTTGTCGGAGATACAACACAAATATTTTGGATCAGCATTTATGGTGGCTAAGGGTATGGAAGATAGAGAATGTGGGGAAATAAGTAGCAACATGTTGAAAAATGTCCATATTGCAGGGGTGGTGGTGGTGGGCATCTTAAAATGCATAAAGGTTGATAAATCCCCAGGACCTAATCAGGTGTACCCTAGGATTCTATAGGAAGCTAGGGAAGTGTTTGCTGGGACCCTTGCTGAGATATTTGTATCATTGATAGCCGCAGGTGAGGTGCCGAAACACTGGAGGTTGGCTAACATGGTGCCACTATTTAAGAAAAGTGATGAGGAAAAGCCAGGAAACTATTAGGCCATTGAGTCTGATATCGATGGTGGCCAAGTTGTTGGACGGAATCCTGAGGGACAGGATTGAAGTTCAAGTCCCCTGGGTTGGGTTTGGTTGAGGTTCGATGTCTGCATCGAACTGGGGTTTGAGTCTACTGGGTGGGTTGATTTGAGGTTCAAGTCCTCCGCACTGTGCTGAGGTTCAAGCAGAAGTGGTGGAGGCTGGTACAATTGCAACATTTAAAAGGCATTCGTATGGATATACGCATAGGAAGGGTTTGGATGGATATGGGCCAGGAGGTGGCAGGTGGGACTAGATTGGGTTGGGTTGATCTGGTCGGCATGGACAGGTTGGACCGAAGGGTCTGTTTCCGAGCTGTACATCTATATGACGCTGTGACTCTCTGGGATTCAAGCTTTCTGTGTTTAATTCAGGTTCAAGCTTTCTGCGTTTGGGTGGGATTTGGATTCTCTTGTTTAAGTGGGATTCGGGTTTTCTGTGTTTAAGTGGGATTTGAGCCCCCGTGGGAAGTAACTTGAGAAAAGAGTTAAAATCCCTGAGTGGCGAAATTTGAGTCTGTGCGAGTGTTTGCTTTGGGGGAAGAGAGTGGCTTGGATTGCAGCACCATGTGGTCCACTGCAAGGGCTCTCTTTTTATAAGTGTAATTTCAGGTGAGAGGATGCAAAGAAAAGAAACGCTGAAATTAAGGTTGTGCTAATACTTGGGTTGACAAAGGGAGGTTTCAATGTAAATTGTACCATGCAGAGAGTGTTTGATGTTTAAAAGTTTTGGTTTGTTAAAATACTGGATCGTAAAATCCTTTTTAAGTAACTATTTTGCACTGTTTGAATCAGGATCTCAATTCAGTATGTTTTATGGGTTATCTAATGGGACAGAGTTTGTTTTTACATTGAAATTGGGCAACATTATGTCCTTTTTAAAATTAGCACTCTTGTAACCTCAAAACAAATTGAGCGCCTTGAGCCTCTGATTTGTTAGAAATTCTACAATGCCTGTTTTAAAAAATAGGACAGTTGGGTCAGTGGTCTTGCTTTAACCAGATGAGAGTATTGTGTTTAAAATATCTTTGCTCTGTTTTTATGCTGTGTGTTCACAAAAAGAAGACAGCATTTTGAGTTTGATATTTTAAGATTTTAGAGAATATTAGAACTCGAGTCTGAGCTGTTTCAGTTCTGTTAATTATTAAGACTTCATCGGCTTCCTTCACATTGCAAATTCAGAGAATGTTGATCTCTATCAATGATTCGGAGATGCCGGTGTTGGACTGGGGTGTACAAAGTTAAAAATCACACAACACCAGGTTATAGTCCAACAGGTTTAATTGGAAGCACACTAGCTTTCGGAGCGACGCTCCTTCATCAGGTGATTGTGGAGGGCTCGATCGTAACACAGAATTTATAGCAAAAATTTGCAGTGTGATGTAACTGAAATTATACATTGAAGAATTGATTGTCTGTTAAGCCTTTCATCTGTTAGAATACAGTGATAGTTTCACTTCTTTCATGTGTAAATAACAAAACCCCTTTTTTTTTTAAAAGTTGCATTCTCGGGTTAGCTGTTAACAATGGTGATAGCTAGATCTCTATCTAATTCTGACTGGTTTTATTTGGGAAGTTTCATTTTGGAGAACAATATTTGAGATTTAAATCTGAACTGAACTGCCCCTTCAATTGCAAAAGCACAAAACTTTTTTTTTGTTCTCTTGCTGTTCTTGATTTTGGAATAGTTTTCCTGACAGCTTTCACATTAGCCAAGTTTCAATTTGTTAAAGAAAATAATTTTTGAATAACCTGAATGAGGTACTCAAGTGTTTGATTTTAGAACAATTGATTATTGTTTATAAATGACTGAATTGTTTAGTCAGTACAATTTTTATAAGTTAATAGATTGTGTAAAACTTGATAATGACATAAATAGTAAAGAGTAATAGACATCAAGAATTCAAAAATTGTTGAAATAGGCAGAGACAATTTAGTGTAGTTAAATATATGACTGTCTTCATACCGATAACCACCCTGGCAAGGAAGGAATGAGAGTGGAAATGTAAAGATGCTTTCAGCAGCTGATATGGTCTCTAGAATTGCTCCATTCACAGGTAAAGAGCACCTTTTGGATCACGGCCTGCCCTTCCACAACCTGATCCAACTGATTCAATCAGCTCCCCAGTCATGAGCATGAAAAGTAAAGAAAATAACAACAGTGAAGAGGATGTGTGTATGCTTTGTGTCAGTGGCCTTCCTACGGACATTAAACCACGAGCTTTACCTTGTCTTTCGATTATTTAAGGGATATGAAGGTTCACTGATCAAGCTAATATCACAACAGTCTGTTGGCTTTGTTACATTTTAAACAGCAGTATTCAACACCGAGTGGGAGCAGAAGCAGCAAAGAATGCTGCATTCACTTAGCCTGCTGCTGCACTGCACACTCTCGTGCGTTGGTATCCTCCATCTGCAAGGACGGAAGTGTTTTCAGTTTTGTTAATTATTTAACTGCCATTATCCAATGAGTCAGATTTCTCGGAAGAGTGATGCAAGAGCAGAAAGAATTTTGTTTCCAGGTTGGACTTTACAAAAGGAGATTTTGGAGAGCTGGCTTGTTTCCACTCGACTTGGAGGGGATGGAGTGGTCGCTAAGGACTGTGGATTTAAGAACTTTACTGGTGAATTTTTTTTCCGCGTGGGAGGATTCTTCAAACTCCATTTACTGTAATGGACTAGTACTTTTTGTTGTTAGAATCGTTGAATGCTGTGTGTCAATGACTTGCTTGATGCTTGCTGTCAGTCTTATGAAAGCTGGCAGTGCCTTCTCGGTGGTTATCCTGAAATGATAAACAGAGGGAATGAGAATGTGTATAGGGTATAAGCAAGCAGGGAAAGAGTTAACTTCTGAGTTTTGTGAAACAAGAGATTCAGCTGAGCATGCCTCAGATCAGACAAGGTCTTAGTTAACAATGGGGTGCTGGAGACAAGGATAATTAGTTAACAAAGTGGAAAAGCATTTGTTATGTAGAGCCATTTAACAATATTGGAAGCATTCAGTATATAAGGTCAGTTAACAAGGGGAAAAGTATCCATTATATCAAGCCAGTTAACCAGTTTAAGAGCATTCATTGTATATCAGCAGAAGGCTTAATCTCTCCTATTGCCACTCGCTGATTGTAATGGTCACCCAATCAATTTGAATGTTGCCTTAGCTGGATGATTCTCCCTGTAAAATGACTATATAATTCATTAAGAAACTGCTTGTCCAGAGAAGACTGAAAACTCATGTCTCTGTGCACATGGGTGATCATTCTTTCTCCCTCCAGGGCCCGGAATAAAAATGGAGGCGGTAAAGCCAAACTGTGTTTCTGAGTGTTTTGCTTTGACTGAGGTGGGGGGGGAAACAAGACGATAAGGAAAACCTTTTTTATGCAGAGGGTGGTGGGTGTCTGGAATTCATTACCTGTGTTGGCTGTAGTGGGAGAGACAAAACGCTTTTAAAAAGTACTACATTCTGCATCTCAAGCACTGTAAGCCACAGGGCTATGGGCTTTGTGTGGGAAGGTAGAAAGGGGTCTGGGCGTCTTTGTTCCCTCTTATGTATCATTTATATGGTACTATAGGATGAAGGGTTATCGAGAGAATGGAGGAGAATGTGTTTGAGAAACCTATCAGCCATGATCGAATGATTGAGCAGTCTCGACAGGCCAAATGACCTAATTCTGCTCCTGTATTTTCTGGTCTAATGGCCTGCCACTGATCCTTGCAGCCTTGTGTGTTCTTATTTTAATTTGATACCATTCCTTAACTTCCTTCATTCGTTGCAGATTGTGTATCCTTTTTTTTTGTCTTCCTTTCCCAGTGGACAAGTCAGAGGTCACACGACACCAGGCTATAGTCCCACAGGTTTATTTAAAATTGCAAGCTTTCAGAGCGGTGCTCCTTCACCGGCATCTCCTCATGTTTCCCAATGGAGCAAATCTTTGACAGTTTCGAAATATTTCTTGAGATCTGTCCTGCCTCCCTAACATCTGTTCAAAAGACTTTGGTGTTTCTTTTATAAATTATTCTTTTGTCAGTCAGCTTAGTCCTTTCCACATTCAGTTCTCTTGTGTACCTGTAATATGCTTGCTTCTGTACTGTATTATGTGCTTGAAACTCTCCCTTTGCACTCTAATATCAACTTTAAAAAACCATCCATGAAGCTAAATGACGATTTTCTCGAGGAGCTGTTTCATCTTCTACCAAGTGATCTCTTATTGAAGACACCGCAATTGTATCTTGATCTGCCAATTTTTGGTCCATGAAAATGTTTCACTTGCCCCATTCTATTCCTAAGAGTTAGATCTGTTTCTGTTCTCAATTGTGTGAAAGTAAAATGACCAAGAAAGTAACCCAGAAATTTTCCAAAGTTATTTAGCTCCCTTGCCCTTTCTTTTTTTCTGGTCAGTATTAGGAAAGTGCAAGTCTGATGTTAACTCTACTGTTTTACAATTTCTAATGTTTGGAAATTGTATTCTCAAATTGCTTTTCATTTGTTGGTATACCATAAGTTACTAAAATGTTTGTTTCGAATTCAAACCAAATTACTTCTGCCTTTGAATCCTCCAGCACGTATTATACCTGTACGCAAAACCTTTTTAACAAGCTGCCACCTCCCTATAACTTGCCCCTCTTAATTGTGTTGCAGGCGGAATGTATCCCATTCTCCTTGTGCTTATGTAAACTAGGTTGGTCTTATTGTCATTATTCTAGCTCCATGAGCAACTTGTATACATGAGTACAATTTCAAGTATATTTGACATGTCGTGAAACTGCTGAAAATGGAGTGGAGACACTTGGTTGCCATTTACTTGACATATTAAGCAATAATGGTGATAGCGAGTTTCTGATGTATGCCGATAACTTGCAATTGGGAATTGTTCCAGCCTCTGCTAAAGTGAGTTTTTTTTTACAATTTGGAAGAACGCTTTCTGGTATCATCTGAATCTTTGTCCATTTATGCAATGTGGGTAAAAGTGATATTGAACTTCCTTTAACTGCATACGTCCAGAAAGGATGGCTACTTTGGTGTGTGTCTAGAACCAGGGGCACAGTATCAAAATATCATTTAGGGTAGAGGTGAGTAGGAACATCTTTACTTAGTGGTGACTGTTTTGAGTTCTCCACCTCCAGAGGGATTTGAAAGTTCAGTCATTAAGTTTAAGACCGAGGTTAATAGATTTGTCATAACAAATGACATCTTGGGATATTTGGATGAATATGACAAGAATATTGCAAGAATATGACATTGAGGTAGATGATCAGTCATGATTAGAATGGCGAAAGGATCGCAGGTGCCTATGTGGCCTATTCTGCCCCTAAGTTTCTATCTATCCAACTATTCTTCAGCTCACATAATCAAACTGGAGTATTGCTGCAAACGTGTTTTGTCAAAGCTTTTTCTCTTGAATTTATGGATATTTCTCACAAATTGTCCCAATGTAAAGTGAAGACATTTATATCGTACGCTGAGTACACGAATTGGTTGGCAAGTGGACTCTGGTAGATGTGATGCCATGGAGAATGCACTAGTTAGGTGATGATTGACAATTGGTGACCTAACTTTGAAAGATTCACTCTGATCTGAGGGACTAATTGGAGTGTGACTGCCACTATTTTGTTGAATTAAAATAGAAACTATATGCATATTGTACCTTTTCTGTTTGAAAGGGGCCTTGTATATTAATATATGCAGCTTCCAGAACACAAGTGAATCACAATGCAAACCTGATGTGGCGATGCTGGTGTTGACTGGGGTAGACAAATGAGATGTCAGATGACACCAGGTTGTAGTCCAGTAGGTTTTGGATGTAGGTTTGCTCGCTGAGCTGGAAGGTTTGTTTTCGGATGTTTCGTCACCATACTAGATACCATCTTCAGTGAGCCTCCGAATGAAGCACTGGTGGTGTAACCCGCTTTATATTTATTTGTTTGTGTTTCCTAGGATTGGTGACATCATTTCCTGTTCTTTTTCTCAGGAGGTGGTATTTGGGGTCCAAGTCACTGTGTGTGTTGATAGAGTTCCGGTTGAAATGCCGTGCTTCTAGGAATTCTCGTGTATGTCTCTGTTTGGCTCCTCCTAAGATGGATGTGTTGCCCCAGTCAAAGTGCCATTTACCACCCTCTGAGAAAAAAAACAGGAAATGACATCGCTATAGGAAATGTCACCATAAGAAATGACGCCACCAACCCTAGGAAACTCAAACGTATAAATAGAAAGCAGGCTACACCACCAGTGCCTCATGTGGAGGCTCACTGAAGATGTTGCTGAAAATGTGTTGCTGGAAAAGCGCAGCAGGTCAGGCAGCATCCAAGGAACAGGAGAATCGACGTTTTGGCATGAGCCCTTCAGGAATGAGGAAAGTGTGTCCAGCAGGCTAAGATAAAAGGTAGGGAGGAGGAACCGTCGTGTTGCTATGGTCTGGCGATGGAGGAGTCCAAGGACCTGCATGTCCTTGGTGGAGTGGGAGGGAACTCAGATTTCTCCAGTTTCCTCATTTTCCCCTCCCCCCACCTTGTCTCAGTCAAATCCCTCGAACTCAGCACCGCCTTCCTAACCTGCAATCATCTTCTTGACCTCTCCGCCCCCACCGCACTCCGGCCTATTACCCTCACCTTGACCTTCCACCTATCGCATTTCCAACGCCCCTCCCCCAAGTCCCTCCTCCCTACCTTTTATCTTAGCCTGCTGGACGGACTTTTTCCTCATTCTTTAAGAAAGGCTTATGTCCGAAACGTGGATTCTCCTGTTCCTTGGATGCTGCCTGACCTGCGCATTTTCAGCTCTGATCTCCAGCATCTGCTGTCCTCACTTTCTCCTCACTGAAGATGTTACCTAGTATGGTGACAAAACATCTGAAAACGAACCTTCCAGCTCACTGAGCAAACCTACATCCAGAACCTCAACCTGAGCTACAAATCTTATCAAAACTCTCCAACAGGTTTATTTGAGTGTTCCGAAACTCTGATTTCAAATAAACCTGTTGGTCCGCAACCTAGTGATGTGACTTATGACAATGCAAACCTTTCAGACAATCCTATTGTTTCAACTCAACAGGTGGGAGTCAGACTCTTGTCAGGGCATTACACTGGAAAATTATTCAATTAAAATTAACTTGCCTAGTTTTAAAGCTTGAACAATGCTTGTCAGTTAACAGTCAACATCATCTAACTGGTGCTTTGAGAGAGAATATCTCTATCAAGAGGGCGCACTTGCCAACCAGTCAGTGCATTCTTGTAGTATAAATGTTATTTTTCCTTTACATTAGTATTTCTAGGAAAGTTATCCTAATAAAAGAAAAGCTTCAGCAAAATATCAATTTTCAATAATGTTCTACCAAACAGCTATTGTATAATAGGAGAAAGTGAGGACTGTAGATGCTGGAGAGTCAGAGTCAAAACGTTTGGCATTGGAAAACCACAGCAGGTCAGGTAGCATCTGAGGAGCAGGAGAGTCAATGTTTCGGGCATAAACCCTATGTGGTGAGGGAAAGGGGGGGTGTGGCTAGGACTAGGGGTTGGTAGATGGGAAGGCGATAGTTGGATGCAAGTGGGAGGTAAATGTGATAGGTTGGTAGGGAGGGTGGAGCGGATAGGTGGGAAGGAAGATGGATAGGTAGGACAGGTCAAGAGGACCGTGTCGAATTGGAGGTTTGGATCTGGGATGAGGTGGGGCGAGGGGAGATTTGGAAACCGGTGAAATTGATATATTTCCCTCCGCATCCCTTTGTGTTCTACAGAGACCACTCCCCCTCCGATTTCCTTGCCAACCAACCCACCCACCACACCTGACACCTTCCCTTGCTGCTGCAAGAGGTGTAAAACCTGCACCCACCAATCTCTGAACAAGGCTCTAAAGGATCATTTCAAATCTAGTGGAGTTTTTCCTGCATATTCAACCACCTCATTTACTCCGTCCATTAATTTCCAGGTTGTCCCTTCTACATTGGGGAGACAGAACACCAACTCGCGGAGCAGTTCAGTGACCATCTCTGGGACACATGCACCAAACAACCCCATTGCCCTGTGGCCAACTACTTTACCTCTCCCTCCCACTTCCCCTAAGGACATGCAAATCCTGGGCCACCTCTACCCGTCACCTGGAGGAAGAATGCCTCCTCTTCCGCCTCTGGACCCTACAATCATACAGCATCAGTTTCATCAGTTTCCAAATCTTCCCTCCACCCCCCACTCATCCCAGATCCAATCCTGGAATCACCTCTTGACCTGCCCTACCTGTCCATCTCGCTTCCACCTATCCGCTCCACCCTCCCCACTGACCTATCACAGTTACCTTGCACCTCCATCCACCTATTGCCTTCCCACCCATCTGACCCCAGCCTGGCCCCAGGTGCACCCCCCTCCCCCCACCATTTGTCTCTCAGCCCTCTTCCCCCTCCAAATTCCGATTGAAGGTCTTAGGCCCAAAACGTCGACACTCCTGCTCCTCGGTTGTTGCATGACCAATTATTGTATAATGTCTCTTGTGGCACAATGGTAGTGTATCTACCCCTGGACTGGAGGCCTTGTTGAAGTCTCACGTGCTCCAGAGGTGAGTAGTGACATCACTGAGCAGTTTGATTTTTTTTTAAAAACTGATCATATGGATTTTCTATGTAAATTAGCTGCTACAATTCTTGACTTTACTGTTGCACTTCAGAAAGAACTTTGTTGGCTTTTGAACCTTAAAAGTGATCCAAATATACCTTTTTATTATTTGTACATATTGATAGGGTGCTGTCATTCTGAATTAAATCTATATAATTACTTAGTCTAATTAATTAGAGCATTGCTTTGATTTCAGACTTATACACTTTTTCGTATGGGTTAAATCCAAATGATTTCTTACTGTAATAAATGTACCAACAAACCTTATATTTGTAACTAGTGCTGAAGTAATTGGTGGATAGAATCATTCTATCTTTCCTTTAAAAGTAAGATGTTGTCAGTAATATAATTTGCATGGATTTCCTTTTTTGTTTAGTGTTTCCTGATAGGTGGATCAGGACCAGGTGACAAATTAGCTGTTGATCTTAGGGAATTTTCTGTCATTCTTCTCTATTAGCTGTGAAATTATTCAAGCATCTGAAAATTTTCTTTGAGAAAAAGTACCCAAAATTCAAATGAGGGAATTTTGTGTTGTATTAGCTTACTCTGTTGTGCAAGTGATTTGAAATATCTGGATGACATTGCATTTTTACTTTCAAAAACTTTACAAGCTTGGTTTTGGAAAACTTTGAAGAAACACCTGAAATATTATATTGCATAGACCCTTTTAGCTTTTTATTTGTATTGAAAGCCAAATTCATAACCTCATTGCCAAGATTTTTTAACTACAGTAGGCCTACAGTAAAAATGTAGCTTATCAAAGGCTTTTGGGAAGAAATTGGCAGTTTTTAGAATCATGTACTTTTGTGTTAATTGATTTTTTTTTTCCAATTTATCAACTTTTTTCTTGTAATCATTTCTGTTAGCAGCTTTAAACTCTAATTGAGAATTGTTTTCTAAAGAAAATGATACCATATGATTTATGAAATAAGTTTTTAAAACATTATTTGTAAGTTTGTTATTTATTGGGAAATAGTGAGGTTATTAAATATAGTAATTCTCCTATTTTAGCATTCTCAAGTCAGAGTCCATTCTCCTGTCTCCTGTGAAACCATATAGATAGAACCAAGTCTATCTTAAGATGAGTTTAAAGTGTTAGTCAATCTGAGTCCTAACTAATTGAAAATATATCTTGCATTATAAAGTATTTTAAAATGTTGTTTTTGCAATTACAGGAATTGATTTTAAAATCAAAACCGTCGAACTACAGGGAAAGAAAATCAAACTGCAGATATGGTAAGTGGTGAACTTTTGCTAATTGTCTATCAAGGGATAATAGTTTTGTGGCTGGAGCGATACATGTAAGGGTAAAGAAAGAAAACGGTAAGTGACTGCACAATTGGTTTAGTTTTCTGAGAAATTGAATAAATTTGAAAACCAACTTTATTTTAAGTGATCAGAAGGTTATTGCAATTATGATCATATTATACCACAAACTTGATCTAAACTGTAATTCTGGAAACCCACCTTCTGTGACTCCTTTTCCACCTCCAACCACTGACTTTACAGTACTTCACCTCTTCTCTCTCTTTTGTCTGTTATTCTCAGTCTGTTTCTCAACTATGTCAGTACTTAAGATCTGTTACTATAGTGCTCAATCAAATTTGATAGTAATGCTCTTGATATACAATTTTGCATTACACAAACTAACCATTTTGGCCCACATGCACACAGCAAAACTCCCAAAGAGTAAGTCTCCTTTTTCTCTCCCTCCTATACAGAGGAACCTCAATTATCCGAATGAGATGGGCTGGCACTATTTCATTCAGATAATTGATTATTTGGTGAATTGATTCAATGCCTTTCATTTCGAGCTCGGGAGATTTCTGTAATGTCTGCTCCATGTTCAGGAGATAAGGCAGCATCATAGCGCATGAGGCCCTGCCCCACATACCCACCTCCCTAAACCCCATCCAACACTGCCCTCCCGCCCGCCCCCATACCCAACCTCTCCGGGCCAGCTGGACTGGACACCAACAGCAAGACTACTGCTACTGCCTTTTGGGGGTGGGGTCTCCAAATAGCACGTGCACACAGCCTCACATACAACTTTTTACTGCATCTTTTTGACAGGTTCCACCTCTGCCCTGTACAGGACAATGTTAGAGAGATAATCTGGGGATAGGGGTTTAGGGTACACGCCTGTGTAGAACTCCAGGGAAAGTGCAGGAAGAGAGAGAGGGAGGGAGTGGTAGGTCAGTCATTTAGACATGGTGCCTGTGCTCCCATCAGTCCAGGACTGTTCTCGGCAGTGCTTTTAATCACTGTAAGCAAAAGACGCGATCAGTGTTGGACACATCTTTGATGTAATGTTTCTGTTGGGACCCAGAGATCTCCCTCGGATAATCTGATTTTCGGATAATTGGTATTCGGATAATCGAGGTTCGTTTGTCCATAAGTACACCTCCAGCTTCCCCTTGAGTAATAATCAGATCACTCCCTTTTTCTATTAAGAGCCATCAGAAATATTAAAGCGCTATAAGCCCCCCAATGATCAGTAGGAGATTGAGAAGCAAATTTGTAAGGAGATCTTGGATATCTGTAAGAATGATAGTGTTCTAATGTTAGGTGATTTTAACTTTTCAAACTAGACTGGGGCTGGGACTGCTATACTGTGAAGGGCTTGGATGGAGAGGAATTTGTGTGTAAAAAAAAAAAAAAGTTTTCTTATTCAATATGTGGATGAACCTACTAGAGAATGAGCAAAACTTGACCTTTTGAGAAATAAGGCAGAGCAAGTGACTGAGGTGTCAGTGGGGGGGCACTTTGGGGCCAATGGCCATAATTCTGTTAGCTTTACAAAAAAAAAGGTGGTAAGGAAAGGCCAGGGAGTTATAGACCTGTAAGTCTGATGTTAATAGTGGGTAAGTTGTGGAGGCGATTCTGAGGGACTGGATTTACATGTATTTGGAAAGGCAAGGACTGATTAGGGATTGTCAACGTGGCTGTGTGCATGGGAAATTATGTCTTACTAACGTAATTGAGTTTTTGAAGCGATGACAAAGAAGATTGATGAAGGCAGAGCAATGGATATTGTCTCCATAGACTTCGAGGCATTCAACAAGGTTCAGCTTAATGAACTGATTACCAAGGTTAGATCACATGGAATCCAGGAGAGCTAGCCATTTGGATACAAAATTGGTTTGAAGGTAGGAAACGGAAGGAAGTGCTGGAGGATTTTTTTTTTGGACTGGAGGCCTGTGATCAGTGATGTGTCAAAAGGATCGGTGTGGGGTCCACGTTTTTGACATTCATATAAATGATTTGACTATGAATACAGTAGGGATGGTTATTAAGTTTGCAGATGACTCCAGAATTGGTGATGTAGTGGACAGTAAAGATGATTGAGCCGAGGGAGTGGTGAGATAAATGGGAAGGATTGGGGCAGGGGGGAAGATAGGTGGATGGCGTAATGGTGATAGGTCAGAGGGGAGGGTGGAGCAGAATAGTTGGGAAGGAAGATTGCCAGGTCATGAGGGCGGTAACAAGTTGGAAGATTGGATCTTTGATAAGGTGGGGAGAAGGGAAATGAGGACCTCCAACCCCATGGCATCAATGTAGATTTCACCAGTTTCCTCATGTCCCCCACCTTATCCAAGATCCAATCTTCCAACTCGTTACTGCCCTCATGACCTGTCCTACCCATCCATCTTCCTTCCCAACTATCCGCTCCACCCTCCCCTCTGACCCATCACCATTGCCCCCACCCCCATCTACTTATTGCGCTGTTAGCTACCTTCACCCCCAGCCTCACCACCCCCTTGGCTCTCGGCCTCATTCCTGATGAAGGGCTTTTGCCCGAAATGTGAATTCTTCTCCTCTGATACTGCCTGATGCTTCTCCAGCACTGTACTCTTGATGCTGATCTCCAGCAGCTGCAGTCCTCACGTTCTCCCAGTGAAGAAGGTTACCTCAGATGGGTTGCTGGGTCAAGGAGTAGCAGGTAGAGCTTAATTTAGATAAATGTGAGGTGTTGCATTTTGCTAAGGCAAATCTGGGCAGGATTTATACACTTAATGATGGGGTCCTGGAGAATGTTGTGAACAAAGAGACCTTGGGGTGCAGGTTCATAATTCCTTGAAGGTGGAGTCACACGTAGACAGGGTAGTGAAGAAGGCATTTGGTACACTTGCCTTTTTCGGTCAGTGTATCGAATTGGGAGGCCATGTTGTGGATGTACAGGACAATGATTCGGCCACTTTTGGAATACTGCATGCAAGTCTGCTCTCCCTGCTATAGCTGAAACTTTATTGCTGGAACAGCACAGCAGGTCAGGCAGCATCCAGGGAACAGGAGATTCGACGTTTCGGGCACATGCCCTGTTCCCTGGATGCTGCCTGACCTGCTGTGCTGTTCCAGCAATAAAGTTTCAGCTTTGATCTCCAGCATCTGCAGACCTCACTTTCTCCCTGCTATAGGGAAAGGTAGTGTTAAATTTGAAAAGATTTACAAGGATGATGCCAGGTTGACGGGCTTGAGCTATAGGGAGTGGCTGAATAGGCTGGCTGTATTTTCCCTTGAGCATCAGAGGGTAATGGATGACCTTCATAGAGATTTATAAAATCATGAGGAGCATGGAGAGAGTAAATAGTCAGGGTCTTTTTCTCAGCATAGGGGAATCCAAAACTAGAGGGAATAGGTTTAAAGTGAGAGGGGAAAGATTTAAAAGGCATCTGGATGGGTACCTGAATCGGATAGGTTTAGAACATAATGAAGAGAAAATGAGGTCTGCAGATGCTGGAGATCAGAGATGGAAATGTGTTGCTGGAGAAGCGCAGCAGGTCAGGCAGCATCTAGGGAACAGGAGAATCGACGTTTCGGGCATTAGCCCTCCTGAAGAAGGGCTAATGCCCGAAACGTCGATTCTCCTGTTCCCTAGATGCTGCCTGACCTGCTGCGCTTCTCCAGCAACACATTTCCATCTTAGAACATTATGAGCCAAATAACAATAGACAATAGGTGCAGGAGTAGGCCCTTCGAGCCAGCACCACCATTCATTATGATCATGGCTGATCATTCACAATCGGTATCCTGTTCCTGCCTTATCCCCATAAGCCTTGATTCCACTATCTCTAAGAGCTCTATCCATCTTTCTTGAAAGTATCCAGAGACTTGGCCTCCACTGCCTTGTGGGACAGAGCATTCCATATATCCACTACTCTCTGGGTGAAGAAGTTTCTCCTCAACTCTGTTCTAAATGTCCTACCCGTTATTTTTAAGCTGTGTCCTCTGGTTCTGGACTCACCCATCAGCAGAAACATGCTTCCTGCCTCCAGAGAGTCCAATCCATTAATAATTTTATACGTCTCAATCAGATCCCCTCTCATCTTTCTAAACTGTATACAAGCCCAGTCGCTACAATCTTTCAA
The DNA here is from genome assembly GCF_004010195.1 of Chiloscyllium plagiosum. Lineage (NCBI taxonomy): Eukaryota > Metazoa > Chordata > Chondrichthyes > Orectolobiformes > Hemiscylliidae > Chiloscyllium > Chiloscyllium plagiosum. The sequence continues at coordinate 661,839 of NC_057712.1, read as the reverse complement.
CATATGATAGTCCCACCATTCCGGGAATTGACCTCGTGAATCTACACTGCACTACCTCAATAGCCAGAATGTCCTTCCTCAAATTTGGAGACCAAAACTGTACACACTACTCCAGGTGCGGTCTCACCGGGGCCCTGTACAGCTGCAGAATGACCTCTTTGCTCCCATATACAATTCCTCTTATTATGAAGGCCAGCATGCTATTAGCTTTCTTCACTGCCTGCTGTACCTGCATGCTTGCTTTCATTGGCTGATGTACAAGAACATTTAGATCTTGTTGTACTTCCCCTTCACCTAACTTGACTCCATTTAAATAGTAATCTACCTTACTGTTCTTGTCACCGAAGTGGATAACTGCCCATTTATCCACGTTAAACTGCATCTGCCATGCATCCATCAACTCACCTAACTTGTCCAAGTCACCCTGTATTCTCATAACATCCTCCTCACATTTCTTCCTGCCACCCAGCTTTGTGTCATCAGCAAACTTGCTAATATTACTTTTGATGTCTTCATCTATATCATTGATTTATTGTAAACAGCTGCGGTCCCAGCACTGAACCTTGTGGTACCCCACTGGTTTCGGTTATTCTGAAAGGGACCCATTTATCACTACTCTTTGCTTCCTGTCAGTCAGCCAATTTTCAATCCAAGTCAAAACCTTGCCCCCAATACCATGTGCCCTAATTTTGCTCACTAATCTCCTATGTGGGACCTTATCAAAGGCTTTCAAAGTCCAGGTACACTACATCCACTGGCTCTCCTTTGTCCATCTTCATAGTTACATCCTCAAAACATTCCAGAAGATTAGTCAAGCACGATTTCCCCTTCGTAAATCCATACTGACTCTGACCTATCCTATTACTGCTATTCAAATGAGTCGTAATTTCATCTTTTAGAATTGACTTCAGAATCTTTCCCACCACTGATATCAAGCTAACCGGTCTATAATTATGTTTTCTTTCTCCATTCCTTCTGACAAAGTGGGACAACATTAGCCACTCTCCAATCCGCAGGAACTGATCCTGAATTGATAGAACATTTGGTAATCATTTTCCAATGTGTCCACGATTTCTAGAGCCACCTCCTTAAGTACCCTGGGATGTAGACCATTAGGTCCCAGGTACTTATCAGCCTTCAGACCTAACCGTCTATCCAGCGCCATTTCCTGCCGAATATAAATTCCCTTCAGTTCATCCATTACCCTAGATCCTTCAGCTCCTATTACATCTGGGAGATTGCTTGTGTCTTCCCCAGTGAAGACAAATCCAAAGTACCTATTCAACTCTTCTGCCATTTCCTTGTTCCCCTTAATAAATTCACCCATTTCTATATTCAAGGACCCAATTTTAGTTTTAACCATTCTTTTTCTTTTCACATTCCTAAAAAAGCTTTTACTATCCTCCTTTATATTTTTGGCCAGTTTACCTTCGTACCTCATTTTTTCTCCATGTATTGCCTTTTAGTTATCCTCTGTTGCTCTTTAAAAGTTTCCCAGTCCTTCAGCTTCCTGCTCATCTTTGCTATGATATACTACTTGGCTTTTAACTTCGCTCGTCAGCTGCGGCTGCCCCTGCCTCTCCTTAGGATCGTTCTTCCTCTTTGGAATGAACCAATCCTGCACCTTCTGATTATATCCAGAAATATCTGCCATTGTTGTTCCACTGCCATCCCTGGTAGGGTATTGAACCATTGAACTTTGGCCAGCTCCTCTCTCATAGTTCCCTTTGTTCAACTACAATACTGACACTCCCGATTCTCCCTTCTCCCTCTCAAATTGGAAATTAAAACTTGTCATATTATGGTCACGACCTCCTAATGGCTCCTTTACTTCGAGGTCCCTGATCAAATCCGGTTCGTTGCACAACACCAGATCCAGAATTGCCTTCTCCCTGGTAGGCTCCAGTACTAGCTGTTCTAAGAATCCATCTCCCTCTCTTGGGATCCAGTACCATCCTGATATCTCCCAGTTTACCTGCATGATGAAATCCCCTATAACAACTGTAGTAATACCTTTGCGACAGGCCCATTTCAACTCCTTATTCAACGTACACCCTACATCCAGGCTACTGTTTGGAGGCCTGTAGATAACTCCCATTTGGGTCTTTCTACCCTTAGAATTTCTCAGCTCTATCCATACCAACACTACATCTCCTGATTCTATGTCCCCCCCTCGCAAGGGACTGAATTCCATTGCTCACCAACAGGGCCACCCTACCCCCTCTGCCCATCGGTCTGTCCTTTCAATAGCATGTATAGCCTTGAATATTCATTTCCCAGGCCATGTCTCAGTTATCCCCACATCGTACCTGCCACTTTCCAACTGAGCCTCAAGATCATCCACCTTATGCTTCGTGCATTCATATATATAATAATCTTAATTTGTTACTCCCCTCACTCTTCCTATCAATCCCTATTTCACTTGACCATACTGTATGGTCCCTTCGTGAATTTTCTGCTCCATTGATTCTGTTGTCTGTCTTAACTTCACTTATTCTCACTTTCCCTTTAACGTCCTTCTTCTTAAATTTCCAGTTTGTTTCCCCCCAACTACTTAGTTTAAATACACCTGTGTTGCAGTGGCTGACAAATGGGACTAGAATAATTTAGGGTATTTGGTTAGCATGGATGAGTTAGACTGACGGATCTGTTTCCACACTGCAATTCCATGACACTAACTACTTCTATACAATGTATAGTTAAATGTAACTTTTTGAAGCCGTTTCTTTTCAGTTATTAAGGATGACTAATAGTTTGGCTGTGTAGTTTTCCATCTGACCACCTTTGGGCCAGTCACCTCTTTTATTGGCAGAGTATATAAAAACACAATTTTAATTAACTCCTTGGTCTATCTTAATAGTTATTCATTATTCATTTTATATTCATAGTGTTCATTTTACTTTTGGCAGATATTATAGCTGTTTCTTCCTCTCCCAATGTATTTGCTTTGCTTGCTTATCAGTTCTATTATTTTCAAGTAACCTGGTTAAACTGCTCAGGATCACTACATTCCCTTCTATAAATAAACATTTGTAATAATTCTCAGTGTGTGTGCTACATTTGATATGGAAGTTAAATTGTATACTATAAAAAAGGAAGCTGAAGGTCAGGAAAGTTATCATGTGCAATAACTAATGCCTTCTAATTCAGTATCAAAAATGCTGTTGGAAATTTAAAAATTTTGTTAATACACTTTCCATGTTGGCAATTGTAAAAGGATAAAGTAATTGCATTAGTATTGTAACTTAATCTGGATTTGTTTTTTTAGACCCTAACTGGCAGGAAGTGCATCAATAATTTTGGCATTTATCTTGAGTTCTTCCCATTGTATTATTGCCCTTTAGTAAGAGGACAACATCAGAAGCATTGTCCTTTTCTGACGTAAATATTCAGATGGAAGCTGTTAGGCTTTTAAAAGAAAAACTACTCTGCTCCTGTCTACTGTGCTGTACTTGGACTAGCATTGCTATCTATGGATAATTGTTCCAGTGTTAATGTATTAAATGCTTGAGGGCCAGGCCCCTTTTCCTGGCAAGCGCTTAAATTTTTGGCTGAGGTACTGACTCAAGGAATCTTAGTTTAGACTTTAATTGCAACCGCATGACTTTAAAGTACAAGCAAAAGCCACACTTACCTCAGTGTTCTAGTTTTAAGTCTGTGTTTATGTGACACTTTTAATTTTCTAAAAGATATATCATAATAGGTTGCATTGACTGAATAAAAATGTGTGCGATTTTTCAAAAAAGTCTTAATAGTTAATTTTACTCATTTTGAAGGGACACAGCAGGACAGGAACGATTTCATACCATCACCACTTCCTACTATAGGGGAGCTATGGGAATCATGCTAGTCTATGACATCACAAATGCCAAAAGCTTTGAAAACATCAGCAAATGGCTGAGGAACATAGATGAGGTAAGAATACTGTTGCAATTTTATCACAAATGTATTGTTTTAGGAACGAGGGTCTTTTGCTATGGATGGTCTTGTCTGGTGAGTTTCTGCAATGTTTTGATTTTGAATGCAAAGTTGATTTTTCTGATTGAGTTGGTGGTAACTCAACAAACTAATTCATCTGTTTACAAAATTGGTGCACTGACACAGCCAATACAATCTTAACCAACAAAAAACAACTCCAAAGGCGATGTAAATTTAAACATAGTATCTCCTTCAAAATATAAGCAAAACTTCATTTTCAAAATGAAAGCAGGCATGATAAATAGCTATAAGTGAGATAATTGATATAAAAACAAAGTTTTATCTTTTGATAAATTAAATTGCAAATGTTACTTAATCAGCCATTTTTAGGAAGGATAATGGATTTTGAAAATTTCCTATATATCGGTATTGAGACTTGGAAGCCTGACACCATTTTAGGTGCAAATAACAAATCTTCAAAATGCATACTTTAAGGAAGCAGCAGGAAAATGTAATTTTGTTTAATACATGTGTTTATCTGAACTTCAACGAAAGTTATATAGACAAAAATCTTCAACTGATTTGATGTCTCACTGCATTAAAGGCGATATATAAATCCACGTTATCAAAACAATTGTTTGAACTAATTGGCACTGAATCATAATTTGCTTAACAGATTTTCATATATGAGATACATTCTGGTAGAAACTTGGCAATTTGATTAGCAACTTGCCCCAATTGGGACTAAGCACTTCTTTTTAAGCATCTTTTATGCTAATTATAATAAGGATGGCAGCCTGTGAAAGGTGGTGTTCTGCAAGGCTGTGTTGGGACCACAACTTTTCACTTTATAAATTAAAGATCTAGATGAAGGAACTGAAGGCATTCTGGCCAAATTTGCAGATATTAGAAAGATAGTTAGAGGGACAGATAGTATTGAGTAGGCTGCAGAAGGATTTGGACAAGTTAGAGTGGGCAAAGTAGTGGCAGATGGAGTACAGTGTGGGAAAGTGTGAGGTCATGCACTTCGGTAGGAAGAATAGTGGCATGAATTATTTTGTAAATGGGGAGAAAATTCAGAAGTCTGAAATGCAAAGAGACTTGGGAGTTTTAGTCCAGGATTCTCTTGAGGTAAACTTGCAGGTTAAGTCAGTAGTTAAGAAGGCAAATGCGATGTTGGCATTTATTTCCAGAGGACTTTAAATATAAAAGGGATGTACTTCTGAGGCTCTGGTCAGACCATATTTGGAGGATTGTGCGCACTTTTGGACCCAATATCTCAGGAAGGATAATACCGGGCCTGGAGTGTTTTTAGAGAAAGTTCACGAAAATAGTCCCAGGAATGAACAGTCTAATGTATGAGGAATACTTGAGGACTCTGGGTCTATACTTGATGAGTTTAGAGGGATGGGGAGGTTGGGGAGGGAATCTAATTGAAACATGCAGAATACTGAATGACCTGGAGAGAGTGGATGTTCAGAAGATGTTTCCATTGGTAGGAGAGACTAGCAACTGAGGACGTAGCCTTAAAGTAAAGGGAAGACATTTTAGAACAGATAAGGAGAAATTCCTTATGAATTCATAGCCACAGAAGGCTGTGGAGGCCAGGTTGTTGACTATATTTAAGACTGATATTGATAGGTTCTTGAGTATCAAGGGTTATAGGGAGAAAGCAGGAGAATGAGGTTGAGAAACTTATCAGCCATGATTGAATGGTTGGGCAGATTGGATGGGCTGAAAGGACCAGAAATTAGGCCAATGTCTTATGATTTTAGTTTACTAACAAGTAATAATTATTCTTCCCATCTAGTTACATTTGCACTCTCCATGGCTTAGTGCAAGCATAAGCTATTGTAACAATGTTCTGTGCCTTATTTCAGGTTCTTAGTGTGGATAATTCTCTGCTGTATGATGCCTGTTTTGTCACTTGGCACTTGTGTACTGCTGCTGCCTAATTCTGTTTGAATTAAATGGTATATCCAAACTTAGCAACTAAACCATGGTTTCTCTGGCTTTTGCCACATGCAAGAAGCAGAAGACTGGGTACCCCAATTCATTCCTGAATTGCTTATAAATGTGCAGCACAGATGCTTAGGGTTTTAAATTAACTTCCCAGATTTACTGTCAAGCATGGTATTGCAACATTAATATCGTGCACTATGCAATTTTTATTGACTCTCTTTGGAAATGAAGTTGCTTTACATCAGAATATTTAGGGTGGTCTCATTTAAGAAATCAGACTTGGGAATTTGATTTTGTGGGTGGTTTTGGCATATTTGTAATTTCATCCATCTGCACGTTTCCAAAGTATGATTTGCCTCAGATGTTCATAATCCTGCAACAAATTACAATGAGCCAAATGTTTCTGGGCATTTCCTGGTATTTCTCTCCCCAAAAAGAATGCAGGATTATAGACAATAGCAACCTGGAGTATCTTGAAATGCTGAGAAATAGATAATCTTGGACAAATCTCCAGGACATGATAAGAATGTTGTGGTTCTGTTCGCCGAGCTGGGAATTTGTCTTGCAAACGTTTCGTCCCCTGTCTAGGTGACATCCTCAGTGCTTGGGAGCCTCCTGTGAAGCGCTTCTGTGATGTTTACTCCGGCATTTATAGTGGCCTGTCTCTGCCGCTTCCGGTTGTCAGTTCCAGCTGTCCGCTGTAGTGGCCGGTATATTGGGTCCAGGTCGATGTGTTTGTTGATGGAGTTTGTGGATGAGTGCCATGCCTCTAGGAATTCCCTGGCTATTCTCTGTTTGGCTTGCCCTATAATGGTAGTGTTGTCCCAGTCGAATTCATGTTGCTTGTCAACTGCATGTGTGGCTACTAAGGATAGCTGGTCATGTCGTTTCGTGGCTAGTTGGTGTTCTTGGATACGGATCGTTAGCTGTCTTCTTGTTTGTCCGATGTAGTGTTTTGTGCAGTCCTTGCATGGGATTTTGGACACTACATGTGGGCGGCACGGTGGCACAGTGGTTAGCACTGCTGCCTCACAGCGCCAGAGACCCGGGTTCAATTCCCGACTCAGGCGACTGACTGTGTGGAGTTTGCACATTCTCCCCGTGTCTGCGTGGGTTTCCTCCGGGTGCTCCGGTTTCCTCCCATAGTCACAAAGATGTGCAGGTCAGGTGAATTGGCCATGCTA
>NC_057712.1:652391-654134 GCF_004010195.1 Chiloscyllium plagiosum | reverse complement strand
GAGCATTTCCGAACTGACAGCCAGACTACTGCGACCACTAGGACTCATACAACTCATCAGAACGAAGGACCCGATACCCAACATGAGCAAAACCAATGTAGTGTACAAAATCCCATGCAAGGACTGCACAAAACACTACATAGGACAAACAAGAAGACAGCTAACGATCCGAATCCATGAACACCAACTAGCCACGAAACGACATGTCCAGCTATCCTTAGTAGCCACCCCCGCAGATGACAAGCAACATGAATTCGACTGGGACAACACTACCATTATAGGGCAAGCCAAACAGAGAATAGCCAGGAGGCTCCCAAGCACTGAGGATGTCCCCTAGACAGGGGACGAAACGTTTGCAACACAAATTCCCAGCGCGGCAAACAGAACCACAACGAGCACCCGAGCTACAAATCTTCTCCCAAACTTTGAACATGATAAGAATGCATCCCATAAAGAAACGTGAACTTTAAAGTCATGTGGTTGAGTTGACACATGATCCCTCTTTAAGCTGCTTTGGTCATATTCCCCTTAAGAGAAATTAATTATAGATTAAGAACATTTTACTTATAATTTACTGAGATACTGATCTTTATTCTCCTTCCTCAACCTCTTTCAGCGCTGAGATAGAGTCATAGGGATGTACAGCACAGAAACCGACCCTTCGGTTCAACCCGTCCATGCTGACCAGGTATCCCAACCCAATCGAGTCCCACTTGCCAGCACCTGGCCCATATCCCTTCAAACTTTTCCTATTCGTATACCCATCCAGATGCCTTTTAAACGTTGCAATTATATCAGCCTCCACCACTTTCTCTGGCAGCTCATTCCATACACTTACCACTCTGAGTGAAAAAGTTGCCCCATAGCTCTTTTATATCCTCTATGCCCTCTAGTTCTGGACACCCCCACCCCTGCGAAAAGACTTTGTCTATTTATCCTATCCATGTCCGTCATAATTTTGTAAAATTCTGCAAGGTCACCCCTCAGCTCCAGGGAAAACAGCCCTAGCCTGTACAGCCTCTCCCTATAGCTCAAATCTTCCAACCCTGGCAACATCTTTGTAAATCTTTTCTGATCCCTTTCAAGTTTCACAGCATCTTTCCGATAGGAAGGAGACTAGAATTGCACACAGTATTCCAACAGTGGCCTAACCAATGTCCTGTACAGCCGCAACATGGTCTCCGAACTCCTGTACTCACTACTCTGACCAATACAGGAAAACATACCACTATCCTATCCACCTGCAACTCCACTTTCAAGGAGCTATGAACCTGCACTCCAAGGTCTCTTTGTTCAGCAACACTCCCTTGGACCTTACCATTAAGTGTATAAGTCCTGCTAAGATTTGCTTTCCCAAAATGCAGCACCTCTCATTTATCTGAATTAAACTCCATCTGCCACTTCTCAGCCCGTTGGCCCATCAGATCCAGATCCTGTTGTAATCTGAGGTAACCTTCTTTGCTGCCCACTACACCTCCAATTTTGGTTTTGTCTGCAAACTTACTAAATATATCTCTTATGCTCACATCCAAATCATTTTATATAAATGACGAAAAGTAGCAGACCCAGCACCGATCCTTGTGGCACTCCACTGGTCACAGGCCTCCAGTCTGTAAAACAACCTCCACCACCACCCTCTGTCTTCTACCTTTGAGCCAGTTCTGTATCCAAGTGGCTAATTCTCCCTGCATTCCATGAGATCTAACCTTGCTAATCAGTCTCCCATGGGGAACCTTGTCGAAC
>NC_057712.1:640192-652336 GCF_004010195.1 Chiloscyllium plagiosum | reverse complement strand
CACCTGATCAGGTCCTGGGGATTTATCCACCTTCATGCATTTCAAGACATCCAGCACTTCCTCCTCTGTAATATGGATGTTTTTCAAGATGTCACCATCTATTTCCCTACATTCTATATCTTCCATGTCCTTTTCTACACTGCTTTTCTACAGTGCTTCCACACTGACAACTCAGTCACCTGCCCTACCTTATTTCCCAAGAGTAGGTCAGGTTTTGCACCTTCTCTAACAGGTACATTCACATACTGAATCAGAAAGTTGTCTTGTATGCACTTAACAAATTCCTCTCCATCTAAACCTTTAACACTATGGCAGTAAATGCTGATGCAAAATACTCGTTTAGTATCTCCCCCATCTCCTGCAGCTCCACACAAAGGCTGCCTTACTGATCTTTGAGGAGCCTGATTCTCTCCCGAGTTACCCTTTTGTCCTTAATGTATTTGTGAAAACCCTTTCGGATTCTTCTTAACTCTATTTGCCAAAGCTGTCTCATGTCCCCTTTTTGCCCTCCTGACTTCCCTCTTAAGTATACTCCTACTGCCTTTATACTCTTCTAAGGATTCACTTGATCTATCCTGTCTATACCTGACATATGCTTCCTTCTTTTTCTTAACCAAACCCTCAATTTCTTTAGTCATCCAGCAATCCCTACACCGACCAGCCTTTCCTTTCACCCTGACAGGAATATACTTTCTCTGGATTTTCGTTATCTCATTTCTGAAGGCTTACCATTTTCCAGTCATCCCTTTCCTGCGAACACTTGCCCCCAATCAGTTTTTGAAAGTTCTTGCCTAATACCGTCAAAATTGGCCTTTCTCCAATTTAGAACTTCAACATTTAGATCTGGTCTATCCTTTTCCATCACTATTTTAAATCTAATTGAATTATGGTCGCTGGCCCCAAAGTGCTTCCACACTGACAACTCAGTCACCTGCCCTACCTTATTTCCCAAGAGTAGGTCAGGTTTTGCACCTTCTCTAACAGGTACGTTCACATACTGAATCAGAACGTTGTCTTGTATGCACTTAACAAATTCCTCTCCATCTAAACCTTTAACACTATGGCAGTCCCAGCCTATGTTTGGAAAGTTAAAATCCCCTACCATAACCACCCTATTACTCATATGAATAGCTGAGCTCTCCTTACAAATTGGTTTCTCAATTTCCCTCTGACTATTTGGGGGTCTATTCTACAATCCCAATAAGGTGATCATCCCTTTCTTATTTCTTAGTTCCACCCAAATAACTTCCCTGGATGTATTTCTGGGAATATCCTCCCTCAGTACAGCTGTAATGCTATCCCTTATCAAAAATGTCACTCCCCCTCCTCTCTCGCCTCCCTTTCTATCCTTCCTGTAGCATTTGTATCATGGAACATTAAGCTGCCAGACCTGCCCATCCCTGAGCCATGTTTCTGTAATTGCTATGATATCCCAGTCCCATGTTCCTAACCATGCCCTGAGTTCATCTGCCTTCCCTTTTAGGCCCCTTGCGTTGAAATAAATGCAGTTTAATTTATTAGTCCTACCTTGTCCCTGCCTGCCCTGACTGTTTGACTCGCTTCTGTTCTCAACTATACCAGTCTCAGATTGATCTCTTTCCTCACTATTTCCCAGAGTCTCATCCCCCCCTTACCTTACTAGTTTAAATTCTCCTGAGCAGCTCTAACAAATCTCCCTGCCAGTATATTAGTCCCCTTCCAATTTAGGTGCAATCCGTCCTCCTTGTGCAGGTCCCTTCTACCCCAAAGAAATTCCAATGATCCTAAATATGAATACTTCTCCCATACACCAGCTCCTCAGCCATGCATTCATCTGCTCTATCCTCCTATACCTGCCCTCACTAGCTTGTCGCACTGGGAGTAATCCAGATTTTATTGCTCTCGAGGATTTCATTTTTAAATTCTTGCCTAACTCTCTAATCTCCCTTCAGAATCTCAACCTTTTCCCTTCCTCTGTTGTTGGTTCCAGTGTGGACAATGGCCTCTTGCTGGCCCCTCTTCCCCCTTGAGAACATTCTGCACCCTCTCTCTGTATCTTGATCCTGGCACCAGGGAAGCAACACACCCATTCTGATTTTTCGCTGCTGGCCACAGAAACGTCTGTCTGTACCTCAGACTAGAGAGTCTCCTAGCACAATTGTTAGCTTGGAACCCGACGTACCTCTCATTACATTAGAGCCAATCTCCATACCAGAAACCGGGCTGTTAGTGCTTCGTTTCCCTGAGAATCCATCACCCCCTACATTTTCCAAAACAGCATACTTGTTTGAAATGGGGATAGCCACAGAAGACTCCTGCACTAACTGCCTGCCTCGCTTACCTTTCCTAGATTTAATCTATCTATGTGACTGTATCTGCGAACTTCCCCCCCGCCCCCCCCCCCCCCCCCCCACTTCCAAATCTGCTATCCATTACATACCGTTGCTGTTGTAAATTCCTCATTGTCTCTAACTGTCTCTCCAACCAATCTATTCAATATGATAGGATTTGCAACCAACCGCATTTATTGCAGATATAATCCACAGTAACCCGTAAATTCTCCTTAAACTCCCACATCTGACAAGAAGCGCATGTCACTCTACTAAAGGCCATTTTTGCTCCTTCACAATCTACAGACCCAGAAAATAACACCATTTTTTTCCTCTACAAAACACTGCTCCAGGTTCAAACTATTCACTTATCTGTTTCTGTGCTGTGACTTCACCCAAACAGTTCCTGTAAGGTCAGTTGTGAATTTCACTGATTATTGATTTTCCCAGACACACTCCGATGTCCAGTGATACATGAATTCAAACAGCAAAATCAGTAAATGTGCAGGTTCACTGTGGTGTCAGTTTCACGCTGTCTCTCGCACTGACCTCACCATGTGTTTCCTTTGTCTGTACATCTTCCTTTTTAAAATTGCTGTTGTTTTGACTTTGTTTTGGAACTTCGGAAAAAAAAATGCAACAACTTATGGAACAGTAATTGCTGCTCCTGGAATTCAAGGAAAGCACCTCCAACACCTAAAATACCTCAAAAGAAGGAGCAGCTGTTACAGGCAGAAATTTTTCCTATCCATTTAAAACATTTTTGTTGTTTTTTGCCTCCACTGCAGTATCTTGGAAATGTGTTTTGTATGCAGGTCATTCCGCTATAAAGTGTGTTTAGTTAATGTGAATTCGCTATAACACGATTGATGAATTGAAGACACTTTCTATAATGTAAACTTTTAAAGCATGCATTAGTTTTAACGTGATTCTGGCCCCATTAGTTTAAATGCTGCTGCTATTATGCGATTTTCTTATAACACGGTTGCAGGAACGGAACTAATGCGTTACAGCAGAACTGTCTGTAATTATCACTGAAAAACAAGTTCTTGGTAGTGGCATTAAATTAACCGATGTTCCCTTTTCCTACTTTTTGTGATTCCAAAATTTAATAACTTTTGTGCGAGTGGACATAGATATCTTGACTAATCAATATCGGTGACTTGCTCGGCAGAAAGTGAAGCCGACTTGTGGGAAGAGTTGTAGAATTTGAATGGAATATGGCATGTTAGGAAGAGTGGAATTGATAAAGTTAACGACAGAGGCTTACAAATGTTTGAATCTTCTGATCAAAAATTGGAGGGAAGGGGCTGAATTCCGGTATTGAGATTGACTACTCTTGTCACAAAGGAGCTAAAATGAGATTTGAGGTCAGTGGGAGTTACTAGATGTAGTGAACTGTTCTTAATTCTCTTTAATTGCTGAACTTGTACCTAATATAAAGGAAAATGGCAGGTGTTGGAGACTATTCTTCTTAGTTGGAGGGCATGATTGCAGGATAACTGAGCAGTGCCCTAAAGGATTGACCGCCTTCAACTTTGAGTATATTTTCCCTAGTCACATGGGTAGAATTATTTTGTTCTGTTGGCAGCTCTGTGCATCAACACTCTGTGCCTTCATGTAAAAGATCTAAAGAACATTAAACCTTGAGCTCATACGCTTGGGTGGCACCGTGGCTCAGTGGTTAGCACTGCTGCCTCACCGCCAGGGATCCGGGATCTATTCCCACCTTGGGCCACTATCTGTATGGAGTTTGCACATTCTCCCATGTCTGCATAGGTTTCCTCCAGGTTTTCCAGTTTCCTCCCACAGTCAAAATGATGTGCAGGTCAGGTGAATTGGCAATGGTAAATTACCCATAGTGTTAGGTTCATTAGTCGGGGTAAATGTAGGGGAATGGGGCTGGGTGGTTTTGGAGGGTCAGTGTGGACTGGTTGGGCCAAATGGCCTGTTACCACACTGTAGGGAACCTAATAAGTAGCAAGTAACAACCATGTTACACAGATGCCGTGTTAGCTATCTCCAATAAAAGAATTTTAGGACTGAAGTTGGAGGGGCAAACTAATTCTTTTCCTGGTTCTACTCCTACACTGGCCATTAACAAAATTTGAATTTTGAAAAGGGCAATGATATTGTCAGTTATATAGATATGAAGCTGTATTTAGTTTAGCATCAGAAGCAATTTGTCAGGTTTATTTAATCAATAATTCATTCTAATAAGTTACCAGTGGTGACTAAAACCAGGGTCGTAGTTTAAGGAGTTTCAGGGACAAACCTTTTAGGACTGAGATGAGACGGTGGAATTCTCTGCCGCAGAAGTAGTTAAGACCGAAACATTGTGTTTTCAAGCAGGAGGTAGATATGTATAGCTTCTGTGGCTAGAAGCATCAAGGAATATGAAAGAGGGCAGGATTAAGGTATTGAGCTCGAAGATCAGCTGTAATCGTATTGGATGATGCAACAGTTTTGAGGCATTGAGTGGACTGCTCCTATCTTCTATGTTTCTATGTAAATAAGAATTAGTTTATGACTTCAAACATAATTGAGGAAAGATTGTTAATAAAAGGTTCGTTTTGCAAATGATTCCAAGTACCATTTTGAAAACTAACACGCAAGCAAATGGGATTAGTTCAGTTTAAGAAACCTGATTGGCATGGATAAGTTGGGCTAAAGGGCATGTTTCCATGCTGTGTGGCTCTGACTGTATGACTTTACTTCCTTTGCCTCATTTGCTCTTCTAATTGAGAAGAAATAGTAATTTAAATCTGTTGTAGCAACTTTAATCGTTCTTTTCCAGATGTGGGGACTCGGGAATTTGGAAAAATAATATGGATGGTTTAATAATCCTCTGACTTTGCAAACCAAATAGTCTTAAACAATTTGCTCATTTACAGGATGGACAACTGTTTGGTGCAATATTGATATATGCTGAATCAGACTTTAATTAGAGAAGTGCTTGTAAACTGACAACCAAAACCTATTTTTCAGCATGCAAATGAAGATGTAGAGAGAATGTTGCTAGGCAACAAATGTGACATGGAAGACAAGCGAGTGGTGCAAAAATCAAAAGGAGAGCAGGTAATTGCTTGTCCAATATTGTTGTTTTAATATATTAATGTTCTTTATGGACTTTTGCAACAACCATTCTTTGATAAAGTGTGTAATTGCAAGATCTGAGGGCTACAGACAGATCTGCACAATCTAACATGATTTAGTTGAATGTCATCTGCTTTTGTATTCCTTCTTGAAATATTGGTTTTAGCTCTCTAGTAACACTTCTTTCTGACATGGAAGGCTGTGTCATGACCTCCTTCATAGACTTGATGCTCCTTAATGGAGTCTGATACTTCATTGCAGTTCTGAGAAAATCATGCACTCTGAGGTGCTGTGTTTTCATTAAAGTATTAATTCAAGACCCCATTTCACCTCTTAGTCCACAAGAGATGCCTGCCACATTTCAAAAAATGGAGACCGTGTCCTGGCTAAAGTTTAATTGCTTAACTCACAAAACCTAAAATAATAAACCTAACAGTTCATCATCTTGCTGTTTCTCAGACCTTTGAGTACACTCATTGTTTACGGTTTCCCTACATTGCAACAATGACTGTATTTTCAGTTCTTCATCTTGCATTGAAACCTTTGGGGGCTTAAGTCCATGACCATAACTTTACCTAAGATCAAACTGTAAAGGTTTCTGATTGAAGAGAATGTTTGTCATGTCTTGGTACAAATAATAAGTAGGCACATATTAGGAAGAAAACTATTATGGGATTTTGGCTTTGTACAGTTTCCTCTTCATTTGAAGTATTCATTTTTGAATTGATGAAATAAACAGTGATTTTATATTTGACACGATTATTTCCTTCCTTTATAATGTATCTCGCACTTTCCCCAATTTAGTGTTTAGTACCTGTACATCAGCTCAAAACCCTGATTGTGCCATTGTCAACTTACTGATAGGTAATATGTGAAACATCCCAGGGATGAATCCATTTTTTAAAATTTCTATCTGAAAATACCTGTCCTCCATTTTGCTTTATGAAATGTTTTGTTTTCCGTGTAGTACAGGCAGATCATAACATACCAAGATTGTAGGTTGATTGAACAGAGCGAGGAATACAGTGTTACATCTGCAAAGAAGTTCACCAAAAGCAAGATCAACATTAGATTTAAAATTTAAGAGAGCCATTCAGAAGTCTAACAACAGCAGGCAAGAAGCCATTCTTGAACGCTTCTAAATGCTAAATCTTTAATGTTTCTAAAGAAGCACTGCTTGGTTGGAGCTCTCCAGTTGAATTTCCCTAATTTCTATGAAGTCATGCAATATGGATCAAATGTTGTATTTAATTCAGTTTTTAAGTAATTACTCTTTAAATCTCTTATTGCTCTCGCGACTTAAATAACTGGAAGTGATTACTTTATTTCAAAATTTATACCACTTTAAGATAGTGAGTTTTGAGAAGATTGTAGCTCGGGTTGAGGTTCTGGATGTAAGCTTGCTCGCTGAGCTGGAAGGTTTGTTTTCAAACATTTTGTCACCATACTTCACCGACGGTTGACTGATGTTACCTAGTATGGTGATGAAATGTCTAAAAGCGAACCTTCCAGCTCGGTGAGCAAACATTTGTCCAGAACCACTTTAAGATTTCTGTGCAGGCAGTCCAAATAAATAGTGATTTTTAAATTTCCTTTCCTATCCACCCCTCACTGTATGCTGACTTTTTTTTCTTTTCCCTCAATCTCTGATTTTAAGTTTGCTTATGCTTACTTTGCTTAATTTACAGCATCCAATCCAAATATGGCCTTCGTGACCTTTTACAGCCCTCATGTTTGTCCCCTGCCCATGTCTTTGTTTAAACATTTTGGGTGTTGTTCCATACTTTCTTTTGGCTGTTTCATCGTCTTTGCTCCCTTTCTCAAGTCACTTTTCCATCAATCACTGCTTCGAGTTGTGTACTCTTGGGAGAAAAGTATTTTTGATCTGGGTGCCCCTCCTACCCACAGTTCCGAACTGTGACCCAACTCGGGCGAGAGGCAGATCCAGCATGTTATGTTGGAGAAAGATCAAATGTTAGCTGAAAGTAGAAGCTGGAATACAGTTTAACTGTGACTGTTGAGGTGTTGAGAAGGTGGAAGGGTCATTTATGATTAGAACATGAGCACTGATGGGCTGAGCAAGTGTTGTCAGGAAATTAAGCATGGCTTCAATTTAGTATATTCTTTGTGGGAATCACTCTGTACTGCCTTCAATCATGATGCTGGCTGAAGCTGTTTTGTTTTAATTCATAATTCAGAAATACACACTGCAATTACCACCTTTGCGTACTTAATTTGGCTGCAAGGATGCCTGTCAGGCATATAAAATCTATATCCTTTCTAGGATCTTTTAGCTTGCTAGTTATCTCACCAGTGTTACATCTACAGAGTTTGAATTTTTGTCTTCATCATGCAGTGTTAAACCAAGGCACTTTCCATCACCTCTTGAAAATTTTAAAGTAGCACATCTAAATGTTTTAAGACCAAGGGAACCATTGTTGCTGTGCTAACCAATATTTATTTCTTGACCATAATTTTTATATCATCTTATTGCTATCTTGCTGCTGTTTATTGAGTCATACTGTGTGCAAATTGGTTGTTGTGTTTTTTGTGTTGGAACAAATTATCATATTTAAATTACTCCATTAATTATAAAGACTGCTGGCCTAAAACAAATATATAAATATTTTTACTAAACTCCTAATAGCAATGGTACTAATTTCAGGATTGTGTTCATTTTGTCTTTTTGCATCCATTCTGATGCATTTTCTTTCTCCCCCTGGGCCTCTTTTCAAATGCTTAAGATTAGATACGAATTAACTGCGTGCTCTGTTACACTGGAGCAGGATGGATGCTTTGTTTGTCAACATGGCTTTTTTTTTAAACAAGTGTGAAGCATTTTGTTTGCTTTGCTTCCCTCGCCTCTCCACCTGTGCTGGAAAAAAGCTGAATTTTAACTCGGTCGATGGGTTGTTTTTATGGCTATGCCTATGCCTCTACAAAAGAAAAAGAAGTTGGTTGTTGGACACCAATCAATTTAGTCCCAGAATACCACTGCAGGGATTGCTCTGGATAGTGTCCTAGTCCCAATCATTGTTAGCTGCTTTATCAATGGCCTTTTCTCTATCACAAGATCAATAGTAAGGATGCTGATTACACAATGTTCAGGACGATTAAAAACCTGTCAGATGTTAAAGCGGTCTATCTACATATGCTGCAAGACCCAGATAGCATTCAAGCTTTTGTTGATAAGTGGGGTCTAATATTGTGCCACCCAAACTCCAGATTGTGACCTTCTCCAACAAGAGACCATTGCAATTGTTGGATCCCCTGCTATCAAAATCCGCTGGGTTATCACTGACCAGAAACTGCACTGAACCAGCCTTATAAATAACTACAAGAACAGTTCAGAAGTGGGAATACTATAGTGAGTAACTCGTCTCCTGGTTGTCCAAAGTCTGAGCACCATTTGCAAGGATCAGCCACCACCCTATTGAATGGCGGAGCAGATTTGAGGGACCGAACAACTTATCCCTCTTCCTACTACTAATAGATTTAAGGCACACGTCAGGAGTCTGATGAAATGTTATCAACTTGCCTGGATAAATGCAGCTCCAACAACATTTAAGAAGTGGAACGTTTATGCAAGGCAGTAGCCTGGTGGTGGTATTATTACTGGGCTATTAATCCAGAGCCCCGTCCCTCCAACCGCCACCAGGACAGAGTGGGCAGCACGGTGGCACAGTGGTTAGCACTGCTGCCTCACAGCGCCGGAGACCCGGGTTCAATTCCCGCCTCAGGCGACTGACTGTGTGGAGTTTGCACATTCTCCCCGTGTCTGCGTGGGTTTCCTCCGGGTGCTCCGGTTTCCTCCCACAGTCCAAAGATGTGCAGGTCAGGTCAATTGGCAATGCTAAATTGCCCGTAGTGATAGGTGAAGGGTAAATGTAGGGATATGGGTGTGTTGCGCTTCGGCGGATCGGTGTGGACTTGTTGGGCCGAAGGGCCTGTTTCCACACTGAAATGTAATGTAATCTAAAAAATGTAAAATGTAATGTAAAATGTGATGTAATGTAAAATGTAATGTAATGTAACCCCACTGGTCCTCACCTACCACCCCACCAATCTCCATGTACAGCGCATCATCCGCCGTCATTTCCGCCACCTCCAAACGGACCCCACCACCAAGGATATATTTCCCTCCCCTCCCCTATCAGCATTCCGTAAAGACCACTCCCTCCGTGACTCCCTCGTCAGATCCATACCCCCCACCAACCCAACCTCCACTCCCGGCACCCTCCCCTGCAACCGCAGGAGGTGCAAGACTTGCGCCCACACCTCCCCCCTCACCTCCCTCCAAGGCCCCAAAGGAAACTTCCATATCCGCCACAGATTCACCTGCACCTCCACAAACATCATTTATTGCGTCCTCTGCACCCGATGTGGCCTCCTCTATATTCGGGAGACAGGCCGGCTACTTGCGGAGCATTTCAGAGAACACCTCTGGGACACCCGGACCAACCAACCCAACCACCATGTGGCTCAACACTTCAACTCCCCCTCCCACTCCACCAAGGACATGCAGGTCCTTGGACTCCTCCATCATCAGATCACAGCGAAACGACGGTTGGAGGAAGAACGCCTCACCTTCCGGCTAGGAACCCTCCAACCACAAGGGATGAACTCGGATTTCACCAGTTTCCTCATTTCCCCTCCCCACACCTTGTCTCAGTCAAATCCATCGAACTCAGCACCGCCTTCCTAACCTGCAATCTTCTTCCCCCGGGTGCTTTAGATGGGTCAGTTTTTGTCCAGTGCATGCAGGTTGGTTTCCTGACCACAATTCGGCTATGTTTACTTTAGCGATGGAAAGGGATAGATATATACCGCGGGGCAAGAATTATAACTGGGGTAAAGGCAATTATGTTGCAAGGCAAGATTTAGGATGCGTAGGATGGGAAAGGGAACTGCAGGGAATGGGCACAATTGAAATGTGGAGCTTATTCGAGAAACAGCTACTGCAGGTCCTTGTTAAATGTGTACTTGTCAGGCAGGGAGGAAGTGGTCAAGCAAGGGAGCCCTGGTTTACTAAAGAATGTGAATCTCTAGTCAAGAGGAAGAAGGCCTATGGAGGATGAGATATAAAGGCTCAGGTAGGGCACTTGAGAGTTACAGGTTAATCAGGAAACACCTAAAGAAACAGTTAAGAGGAGCCAGGAGGAGATATGACAAGTCATTGGCAGACAGGATCAAGGAAAACCATAAGGCTTTCTATCGGTATATCTGGAATAAAAGAATCACTACAGAAAGATTAGGGCCAATCAAGGATAGTAGTGGGAAGTTGTGCGTGGAGTCAGAGGAGATAGGGGAAGCGCTAAAAAAATATTTTTCATCAGTATTCACACTAGAAAAAGACAATGTTGGCAAGGTAAATACTGAGATACAGGCTACCAGACGAGACAAGATTGAGGTTCACAAGGAGGAGTTGTTAGCAATTCTGGAAAGTGTAAAAATAGATAAGTCCCCTGGGCTGGATGAGATTTATCCTAGGGAGGAGATTGCAGAGCCTTTGGCTTTGATCTTTATGTCATCATTGTCGACAGGAATAGTGCCAGAAGACTGGAGGATAGCAAATGCTCCTGTAGTAACATCAACCGGGATTCAGCAACTAGAGATAGAACCCATTTCCAGGATATGGGCATCACTGGCTCAGCCAGCATTTAGTCCCCATCTCTCGTTGGCCTCTGTCCCCGTCCCCAGGCCTAACCCCGCCCCCACACCAGGTCCTAGCACCCAGCCCTGCCGTGTTTTCACCATCCCTTCAGACCTACCCCTCTCTGAGGATGCGTCCCCGTCCCCAGGCCTAACCCCGCCCCCACACCAGGTCCTAGCACCCAGCCCTGCCGTGTTTTCACCATCCCTTCAGACCTACCCCTCTCTGAGGATGAAAAATCAGTCCTCAGCAGAGGCCTCACCTTCATTCCCCGATGCTCTCGGATTAATGAGTTCAACACACAGCGTGACATCGAACAATTCTTCCACCGCCTTCGCCTCCGCGCCTACTTCTTCAACCAAGACTCTCGCCCACCCTCTGACGACCCCTTCTCCCACGTCCAACACACCCCGTCCACCTGGACACCCCGTGCTGGCCTCCTACCTGCCCTCGACCTCTTTATAGCCAACTGCCGCCGTGATATTAACCGCCACCTGAACTCCCCCACCCCTCTCACCCACTCCAGCCTCTCAACCTCGGAACGCGCAGCCCTCCAATCCCTCCGTTGCAACCCCAACCTCACTATCAAACCAGCAGACAAGGGAGGCGCGGTAGTAGTTTGGCGTACCGACCTTTACACCGCTGAGGCCAAACGCCAGCTCGCAGATACCTCCTCCTACTGCCCCCTTGACCATGACCCCACCTCCTACCACCAAACCATCATCTCCCAGCCGTCCATAAACCTCATCACCTCAGGGGACCTCCCATCCACCGCCTCCAACCTCCTGCCCAAAATCCACAAACATGACTGCCCCGGCTGACCCATTGTCTCAGCCTGCTCCTGCCTCACCGAACTCATCTCCGCATACCTCGACACGGTCCTGTCCCCCTTAGTCCAAGAACTCCCCACCTACGTTCGGGACACCACCCATGACCTCCACCTGCTCCATGATTTTCGCTTCCCCGGTCCCCAACGCCTTATTTTCACCATGGACATCCAGTCCCTGTACACCTCCATCCCCCATCACGAAGGACTCAAAGCCCTCCGCTTCTTTTTCCAAGGACCGCAATTTCCCCCCCGACGTG
>NC_057712.1:605478-638413 GCF_004010195.1 Chiloscyllium plagiosum | reverse complement strand
CCTGAAGAAGGGCTTATGCCCGAAATGTCAATTCTCCTGTTCCCTGGATGCTGCCTGACCTGCTGCGCTTTTCCAGCAACACATTTACAGCTCTGATCTCCAGCATCTGCAGACCTCACTTTCTCCTCAAAGATATTAATCCAGAGACCCCAGTAATGACCTGGGGACCAGGCTTCGAATCCCGCCATTGCAGTTGGTGGAGCTTGAGTTCAGTGAGAAAAGAATCTGGAATTAAGAGTGTAATGATGACCATAAATTCATTGTCTGTTGTCAGAAAATTCCATCTGGTTCACTAATGTCCTTTAGGGAAGGAAGTCTACCATCCTTACCTGGTCTGGCCTACATGTGTTTCCAGACCCGCAGCAATGTGGTTGACTTTTAAACTTCCCTCTGGGCAATTAGGGATGGGCAGTAAATGCTGGCCCAGCCCGTGATGTCGTCTTCCACGAACGAATAATGAAAAAAAAAGTTCAACACCACTGATTCAATTCTTATACTAGCTGTAGTAGTTCATGGAGGTGTGTCATTTCACCTTATCCCATGGATAAAGTGTGATTCTATTCAAGTTATATATAATCAATTATATCTCTCTTGTGGAGAAAGATGCTATGATTCTTCATGATCTAAGGCTTATGAGCTTACTTGCTCTGGGACAGAAAGAGAAATCTGGAAATTAAAATAGGGTTACGGCAGTGGAGCAGTAAAATTTATGTTCCAAGTATCCAATTGGAATGACACCAGGAAATGCTATCTGCCATACTGTTTTAATAAAATTACAGGGCCAACACACAGATCAATCATTGTGTGATTATGATTAAAATATTTCTAAACAATTGTCAGGTGTATTGCTTATGGAGACTTCTGGGGTAAAATAACCCTATAATCAGATTTGAATAGAGTAATTGAACTTTACCTCTTGTTAATAATATCAACTGATCATTGAATCTGTGCCACTGTTGCACCTTTCTGCACCATATCTCATACTTGCCATAATTGCTGGGTTTGTCAAGTGTAAATGCATAATGAAATATTTTAAGATGGCTTAATATCAATGAAAGCAGCTGGATGGTTTATTCTTTTAGTGCATACTTTAATATCCCATGTGATTTGGCTAATATGTTTCATTCTAGATTGCCAGAGAACATGGGATTAGGTTTTTCGAGACAAGTGCGAAAGCTAATATCAACATTGAGAAAGCATTCCTCACATTAGCAGAAGACATACTTCGAAAGGTAACTATTGATGAGCTGATTTATGTTTCACTTCACGCAGGTTTCCTGATTTTTGCACCACTTCTGTTCCATTCCTCAACAAAGTGTCTTTTGTTTAAAAGTTCAGGATTTATTTATATGGTCCACATAATCTTATTAAGCAATTAATATTCTGATCTCATCTATTTCTGACAGTTCTAGAATTGTCATGTATTGGTTGTGGCAATACTACTGTCAAATGCCTGTTAATTTTTAGAGATTTGAATAAAATCAGCTAAACCAATGTAAAAATTGGGAATTTTAAATGTAAGTGTGCCAAGCACACAGATTCTACAAACTTCAGGTTTGTAAAAGAGGTTTGAAATATTTGCTCTGGAACTTGGTCTAGGCTGCAAAATGAGCTGTGCCTGCAGGTCAAAACAATGAGCATAAGTTTCTGATTATTCCACCAATGCATGACAGATTGAAAAGATTGTGTTGAAATTAAGCTTGTTTGTAGACATACAGTAAGAAGTCAGGTTATTGGAAGTTTTACATTTGTTACTTTACTGACAATGTACAAATGAAATTTGCTCAATATAATATTATTGTAAACATTTTCAGTGTTTTTTTAATTAAAGATTGGGTTCTATGAGATGGTGGACATAACTTTTCAAAAGTTTTGATGGTACACAAAACTTCCTTGTGATTTCTGCTTTGGTAATAAAACTACATCTAATTACCACTCTTAAAAGTATCTTTTAATGCAACTGTGTTATATTAACTGTTCTATTGCACTGGTTCAGGGAGCTTTTCATTTGATTATAGAACATAGAACAGTATCGCACAGTAGAGGCCCTTCGGTCCTCGATGTTGTGCCAGCCTCTTCTCCCACTCTAAGACGCGACTAACCTACATAGCCTTCATTGTACGAACTTCCATGAGCCTATCCAAGAGTCAGTTAATTGTCCCTAATGTATCTGACTCTATGACCATTGCTGGCAGTGCATTCCACACCCACCTGTGTAAAAAACCTACCTCTGAAATCTCCCCAAACTTTCTTCCAGTTACCTTTAAAATTATGCCTCCCTCGTGATAGACATTTCAGCCATGGGAAAGATTTTCTGTATGTCCACTCTATCTATGCCTCTCAATATCTTGTACACCTCTATCAAGTCACCTCTCATCCTTCTTTACTCCAATGAGAGAAGCCCTAACTCCCTCAACCTTTCTTCGTAAGACATGTCCTCTCATCCAGGCAGCATCCTGGTAGATCTCCTGTGCATCCCCTCTAAAGCTTCCACATCTTTTCGATAATGAGGCAACCAGAACTGAACAGGGAGTATTCCAAGTGTTCTCTAATCAGGACTTTATAAGCTGCAGTTTATCTCACGGCTCTTCAACTCAATCCCCCTGCTAATGAAAGCCAACACATCATATGCCTTCTTAACAACCCTGTCAACTCTGGTAGCAGCTTTGAGGGATCTATGGCCATGGACCCCAAGATCCCTCTGTTCCTCCACACTACCTAGAACCCTGCCTTTAACCCTGTATTCTGCATTCAAATTCAATCTTCCAAAATGAATGACTTCACACTTTTCCAGGTTGAACTTCAACTGCCATTTATGCATCCTGTCAATGTCTCATTGCAACCTACAACAGCCTTCCACACTATCCACAACTCCTCCAACCTTCGTGTCATCAGCAAACTTATTAACCCACCTTCCCACTTCCTCGTCCAAGTCATTCATAAAAATCACACAGAGTAGAGGTCCCAGAACTCATCCTATGAATGTCACAGGCCATCGAGCTCCAGGCTGAATACTTTCCATCTACCACCACCCTCTGTCTTCTATGGGCCAGCCAATTCTGTCGCCAGTCACAAAGGCTTCCCTGTATCCCATGCCACCTTACTTTCTCAATGAACCTGCCAGGGAGAGCCTTATCATACACCTTGCTGAAATCTGTGTACACCACATCCACTGCTGTACCTTCATCAGTGTGTTTTGTCACATCCTCAAAGAATTCAATAAGGCTTATGAGGCATGACCTGCCCCTCTCAAAGCCATGCTGAGTTTCTCCAATCAGACTATGTTTTTTTCCAAGTAATTATAAATCCTGTCTCTCAGAATCCTCTCCAATAATTTGCCCACCACCGATTTCAGACTGGTTTGTAATTCCCAGGATTATCCCTATTCCCTTTTTTGAATAAGGGAGTAACATTTGCCACCCTCCAGTCATCTGGTACAGCTCCAGTAGACAGTGAGGAAGCAAAGATCATTACCGAAGGCGCAGCAATCTCTTGCTTCATTTCCTAGTGTAATCTAGAGTATACCCTGTCTGGCCCAGGGGATTTATCTATCCTTACATTTTGCAAACTTTTCAGCACATCCTCCTTCCTAACATCAACCTGTTCAAGCATAATAGTCTGTTTCACGCTGTCCTCAGAAATATCAAGGTCTCTCTCAGTAGTGAATACTGAAGTAAATTATTAATTGAGGACCTCCCCTGCTTCCTCTGACTCCAAGCGCAGGTTCTCTCCACTATTCTAATCAGTCCTACCCTCACTCTGACCACCCTCTTGTTCCTCACATAAGTGTAGAACACACTAGAGTTTTCCTTAATCCTACCCACTTCATGCCCTCTTCTAGCCCTCCTCAAGTCCATTCTTCAGTTCCGTCTTGGCTACCTTGTAACTCTTTGAAGCCTTGTCTGATCCTTGCGTCCTCAACCTTAAATAAGCTTCCTTCTCCTTCTTGACGAGACGTTCCACACCCCTTGTCATCCAAGATTCTTCCAATCTACCATTCCCTCCTTGCCAGTGGGATAAGCCTGTCCAGTACTATCAGCAGGTGCTTCCTAAATGCCCTCCACATTTGTTATGCTTTCCCTGAGAACCTCTGATCCCAATTTAGATGCCTCAGTTCCTGCCTAATAGCAATGTAATCCCCCATCCCCCAATTAATTCTTGCCCATACCATCTGCTCCTATCCCTCTCCATGACTATGGTAAAGGTCAGGGAGTTGTGATCACTATCACCAAAATGCACTCCCACCAAGAAGTCTGACCCCTGCAATGGTTCGTTGCCAAGCACCATGTCCAATATGGCCTCTAGTCTAGTTGGCCTATCTACATATTGCATTAGGAACCATTCTTGGACACACCTGAAAAAACACTGCTCCATCCAAACTATTTGAACTAAGTAGACTTCCAATCAATATTAGGGAAGTTAAAATCACCCATGACAACAACCCTGTTACTTCTGCACATTTCCAAAATCTACCTCCCAATCTGCTCCTCAGTGTGTCTGTTGCTATTGGGGGACCGGTAGAAGACTCCTAATAAAGTGACTGCTTCTTTCCTGTTTCTGGCATCCACCCCTACTGACTCTGTAGACAAACAAGCCTGCCTCGACAATCTCCCATTCTGCAGCTGTGATACTATCCCAAATTGGCAATGCCGTTCCTCCACCTATTTAACCTTACCCTGCTATGTAAAACAATTTGGCATAATTGGCAATTGAGTGGAAGTTATATCCTCGTTACTTTTAAGATATGCAGAGCAGCATTCAAAGAACCATAAATGTTGAACACAAGTAGCTTCAACTGTAGAGTGTTTGTTAGAGAAACTAGTGTCCACAATACACCTAAATATTACAGTTGATTCTTGTCATTAACTCAAGAGAAACATTTAAACAATAGGTGCACTGCAGAGAAAGACCGCAGTATTGATCCTTACTGATCACTGGTGGGAAGATTGCAGAATTTTTAACTTTATGGCCTAGGGAGAAGGAATATTATTAATTTTAGTAGGATAGTTAAGATCATTAGGATTACAGATTTGATCATTAAAGAATATTGCTTGAAAAGAAATGGTTCAAGCTGTTGAAAGATACATTTTATTACTGATTTAATGTGAATTCTTCGAATGATGATCAGTCTTGATAATGAATGTCCAAGTAGACAAGTGGAGCCATATTCTCCTTAACTTTTAACCAAATGGCTGCTACATTGGATGAACTGTCAAAGATCTCTATTAATTAAGATGAAGAAAACTGCATTGTTTAAATGTAATTATCTCGTGTTTGAGTGTGAGATATTGTGTATAGTCTTGTTCAGATTTTCAGTGTAATATGACCTGCATGGTTCAAGATGACTCCTTTAAAAGGTTACTTTTATTCATTTTTTTTTTGTTTTTATTCTGCAGACCCCTGTAAAAGAACCCGACAGGGAAAATGTAGATATCAGCACCGCAGGTGGTGGAACAGGACTGAAGAAATGCTGTAGCTGAATGCTATGTGAAAGTCCACTTTATTCATTCTATCTAAAATGTTCTTTCCCATTAAAACAAACAAAATTCTCATTACCCTTCTTACATCTTGCCTGCTTGACACACACAATTTTGAAAACCTGTATAAAATCATGTCTGTGACTTATTGTCTCATTTTAAATGTGCGTGCTCAACTCACTACATTTGGTTGTATTATAGTTAAAATTCATTATTGAAGTAACAATGGTTTCAACTCAGCAAATTGTATAAGAATAAAAGTTAGAATTAACAAATTTTTGTACAACAGTGGAATTTTCTCTTGTGTATAATGTACTACTTAATTTGTACATTTGTGCAAAAAGTGGGATATGAGACACCCGTGTAGACTGCTTTCCTTTATAGGTTGGATTAATTTTGTCTTGTGCCTTATTTGAAAACAGGCGTAACTGAACGACTGCAGAGGCAGAAGACCATTTTTCAGACTTGGCTGTTTTAATATCCACTTGCTGTGATATTAATGCATTATAGCTGCCAATGTCTGAACACAATTTTTTGTGGTAAACTCCAGTATTTCTTGGTCAATATTTGCTGTTTATGCAGACTTGGTTTTTATGCTATTGAGGAGAAAATTGGAAATTTATGAATGCATGTAATAGTACTACTTTTTTTATTTAGGGTGATGTGGTTCTCATTTCTTTAAAATGTGCAATTTTCCATAATTTGGGGCACCAACGAAAATTCTGTGGGATAACTGTTTTTCAGTTAATTTCTTAAAGATAGTAGACTGTATCCTGATGAGTTAGCAGTTCTGCAACCTGAAACATGTTCTTTTGTCTGCTGCCAACATTGGCATATCACAGTAGGTATCATGTGATTGGCCTGTTGGTAATCAGTGTTTTCTTAGCCACTCACAGTTAAATTTTGTTAAGCTTTGCTATATGTTGTGCAGCTTCCAAATAGCCAAATGTGTTTTCTTGTCACTTCATTGCAATTTTTTGTCACTTTCTTTCTCTACCCTTAAGGTGGTGGTTTCTGCTTAAACTTTCTAGGGATTTTTTTAAGCAGTATGGTTTTAACATTTTTGAAAGGCTGCTTTCCATTTGAAATAGATGAGAAACTTAAATGTGGGGATTACTGGTTATGTAATGTCATTTGGACATAAAATGTATGTTTCAAGCTGTACATTTACAGCCTTTTCTGGATTGGTCAGTGCTTTTCAAATTGATAAAACCAATTTTAAATCTTTGGCAATACTGAAATGGTTATGTTTCTAATATATTGACCACAGTCCTCTTGTATTGTACATTGCTTTCACCCTAATTTTTTATCCCACACTGAACATAAGGGAATATACAAAGTAACCAATGTAATCAGTTAATTGTTTACGCTGATGGGCTGTTGCCTAATATAGTGGTGCTTAGCCTTTATGTACAGTTCTTTGGGATCATTTGTAAACCTTGTGATGACCAACACAGAATTGAATAAATCTCATTAGCAGTCCATTCCTGCACAGGAGACTGTAGTTTAATACTTCTAATTACTAAAATTGTCAATAAAACATTTCTAGATGTTTACTGTTATGTTACTGAATCTTGGGAAAATAGAATATTGTTGGCTTGTATATTTACCCATATTATGCTGGTAAATCAAGAAATACTAAAGGCAATTAATTAAAGTCATTTGAAATTGGAATGTTGAAATTGCTAATTTAACTTGAGGAAATATTAAACTGCTTGAAATAGAGTAAGAAGCTCTATATATGATTGAATTGCTGTTAAGTACCACTTTACACCAATATTTGTGTTTTAAGCATTCTGTTGTTTTGTTTTTAATGCACGTGTAGGTAGTTGAGATTTCTTGAGTCCATTGTTATTTTGGGACTGTCCAATTCTCTCTCCATTTATTATGATCCAATTTAAATTGCAGTTTGGAGAAATCATCAGCCACATCAAGTTGTACCTGACCATGTTGCTAGGATAAAGTTTGTAGTTTGTGAAATTCAAAATAATTCTGATTTAATTTGCTTTGTCATTTGTGCCAATGGTTAATTTTTAGTTCTGTCATGTGTAGGTGACCAGAATTTTAAAATATTGCCATTCAGCCTAAAATGCGTTTAATGTTGTGCTTGATATTTGGGCTGGTGATTCCTGTAAGATGATAAAACTATGCCAGTATGTTTCACTTTTTGCGATATTTCTATCTTTAGTTTTATTTATTTGTAAGCTTTTTAAACTTTGTGTGATACCTATTATATGAAATGATAATCCATTTTTCTGAGTTAATGTGACTTCTGTGCTGAAGCTTTTGTTAAACAGAATTTTGGATTAGCTTTGTGGCAGATGTTTGCTAATGGAATTGTAATAGGTAGAGACAGCAATAACTGAGCATTTCATGAACATTTTTGCAGAGCTGAATGGTGTTTTCGTGTCAGTTTTTTTCTTCCCCTTTTCCAAAGAACTATTACAATTCTTTGGAGAGAAGTGCTCTGAGCCCCTCATCCAAGTGGTCATTTAGTCATGAGATGAGACAAAAACCAACAGACTTTGTCATTACCTCACTTGAACTTATCTACTAGTATCACAGACAAATATCCAGTTGTACCAGAAGTTGAGTCTAATTTCCTCCCTTTTAATTTATGGATGTATATGTCCAATTAGAGGATTTGAGAATATGGTATTAATGTAGTAGGAGTAGGCCATCTGGCTTTCGAAACTGCTCTGCCTTTCAATAAGATCATGGCTGATGTTTTTGTGGACTCAGTTCCACTTACCCATCCTCTTACCATAACTTTTTGAGCAGTAAAGGAATTAATAGTTATCTATCTTGGCTTTAAAAATGTTCAATGAGAAAACTTCAACAGCTTCACTGGGCAGGGAATTCCACAGATTCACAATCCTTTTTGTGAAGAAGTTCCTCCTCAATTCAGTCCTAAATCTGCTCCCCCTAACTTTGAGGTATGCCCTCTTGTTCTAGTTTCACCCACCAGTGGAAACAACCTCCCTGCTTCTACCTTATCTATTCAGTTCATAATTTTATATGTTTCAATAAGATTCCCCCTCATTCTTCTAAATTCTAATTAATATAATCCCAGTCTACTCAGTCTCCCCTCATAAGCCAACCCTCTCAACTCTGGAATCAACCTAGTGAACTTCTTCTGCACCCTCTCTAGTGCCAATACATCCTTTCTCAAGTAAGGACACCAAAACTGCATGCAGTGCTCCAGGTGTGGCGTCACCAGCACCCTACAGCTGTAACATAACCTCCCTGCTTTTAAACTCAACCCCTTGAGCAATGATGGACAAAATTCCATTTGCCTTAGTTACCTGTTGCACCTGCAAACCAACCTTCTGCAATTTATGCGCAAGGATACCCAGGTCCCTCTGCACAGCAGAATGCTGCAATATATTTTACTGTTATTCCTACCAAAATGGATGACTTCATGTTTATATTGGGTTTGCAGCACAGGCACAGGTCAGTGAATCTAATCAGCCCATGCAGTCCATTAATGCTGCACTTAAACAACTTCATAATTGTCCTCATAGAATCCCAACAGTGTGGAAACAGGTGTGTGTGAATGAAGTTTTTTTTGTGCAATTAGAGCTGCTTGAGTATTGTTGGACTTACACTTATCCAGGTAATTGGGAAGTATACCATTGTAATCCTAATGTGTGCCTTGTGGACGGTGGTCAGGCTTTGCAGAGTCAAAATGTGAATAACCACATAATTTTCAGCCTCCAGAATTCTGTAATTGGTCCAGTCTAGTTTGTAGTCAGCGGTTAGCCGCAGAATGTTAATTCTTATTTGTAGGACATCTTGAAAAATGTCCATATTACAGAGGTGGTGGTGCTGTGGGTGTCTTGAAGTGCATAAAAGTGGATAAGTACCCAGGACCTGATCAGGAGTACTCTAGAACTCTGGGAAGCTAGGGAAGTGGGTCCCTTGCTGAGATATTTGTATCACTGATAGTCACAGGTGAGGTGCCGGAAGACTGTAGGGTGGCTAACGTGATGCCACTGTTTAAGAAAGGTGGTAAGGAAAAGGCAGGAAATGATAAACCGGTGAGCCTGACATCGATGGTGGGAAGGTTGTTGGAGGGAATCCTGAGGAGAAAGTGAGGACTGCAGTTGCTGGATATTAGAGTCGAGAGTGTCGGGCTGGAAAAGCACAGCAGGTCAGGCAGCATCAGAGGAGCAGGAGAATTGACATTTCGGGCATAAGCCCTTCAGGAATGAGGCTTCTGGGCAGGGGAGCTGAGAATTAAATGGGAAGGGAGTCGAGTTGAGGGATAAGGTAGCTGAGAATACGTTAAGTAGATGAAGGTGAGGGAGGAGGTGATAGATCGGAGAGGAGGGTGGAGTGAATAGATGGTAAAGGTGATGGGCAGGTCATGAGGGCGGTGCCAAGTTGGAGGCTTGGGACTGGGATAATGTGGGGGGAGGGAAAATGAGGAAACTGGTGAAATTCACATTGATCCGCTGTGGTTGTAGGGTCCCAAGGCAGAGGATGAGGTGTTCTTTCTCCAGGGTCAGGTGATAAGGGTTTGGCGATGGAGGAGGCATACGACCTGCATGTGAAGTGTTCAGCCATGAGGTGGTGCGATTGGTTAGTGCGGATGTCCCAGCGATGTTCTCTGAAATGATCCACAAGTAGGTGTCCTGTCTTCCCGATGTAGAGGAGACCACATCGGGTACAACAGTAGATGACATTTGGTGGAGGTACAGGTAAATTTCTCAGATGTGGAAGGATCCCTTTGGGACCTTGGATGGAGGTGTGGGGAATGGTGAGAGAAGAGGTTCCCTGGGGCGGGAGATTTAATTGAAAAAGCGGGCACAGGGGTGACAGAGGAAATGTTTAATTTGTGATGCGTGTCTGACTCATTGATCCGGGAGTGTAGCGGGATGAAGGTGAGGCCGTTGCTGAGGACTAAACATTCATCCTCAGTGAGGGGGAGGTTTGGGGGAATAATAAAGACGTGGCAGGGAATTCTGAGGGATAGGATTTACATGTATTTGGAAAGGCAAGGACTGATATGGGATAGTCAGCATGGCTTTGAATTGAATTGAATTTATTGTCACGTGTACCGAGGCACAGTGAAAAGCTTTGTCTTGCGAACAATACGGGCAGATCAGAGTTAAGTAGCATGGATAGTAAATAATAGGTAAACAGCGGCAAAAACACAGGTACAGGCGAATTTAAGAGTTTGAGAGTCCATTGAGTATTCTAACAACAGCAGCGTAGAAACTAGAAATCATGTCTCTCAAGCTTGGTTGAGTTTTTTGAATTAACAAAGAGGAATGATGAGGGCAGAGCAGTAGAGGTGATCTATATGGAGTTGAATGTATGGTGCTGGAAAAGCACTGCAGCTCAGGTAGCATCTGAGAAGTAGGAGAATAAACATTTCAGACAAGAGCCCTTCATCAAGAGTGTGGATTGTAACCTGAGAGGGTGGAGAGATCTATATGAGATTTGGTAAGGCATTTGACAAGGTTCCTCATGGGAAACTGGTTAGCAAGGTTAGTTTTCATGGAATACAGCGAGAAGTAGCCATTTGGATACAGAATTGACTTGAAGGTGTTGGAGGGTTGCTTTTCGGACTGGAGGCCTGTGACCAGTGGTGTAATACAAGGATCGATGCTGGGTCTACTGCTCTTCGTTTATGTAAATGATTTGGATGTGAACAAAGGAGGTATAGTTAGTAAGTTTACAGAGAACACCAAAATTGAAGATGTAGTGGTCAGATTACAATGGGATCTTGATCAGTTGGGCCAGTGGGCTGAGGAGTGGCAGATGGAGTTTAATTTAGATAAATGTGAGATGCTGCATTTTGGAAAAGCAAATCAGGACTTATACACTTAATGGTAAGGTCCTAGAGAGTGTTGCTGAACAAAAAGACCTTGGAGTGCAAGTTTGTAGCCCCTTTAAAGTAGAGTCGCAGGTAGCTGGGATTGTGCAGACGACATTTGGTATGCTTTCCTTTATTGGTCAGAGAATTGAGGACAGGAGTTGGGAGGTCATGTTGTAGCTGTACAGGACATTGGTTAGGCCACATTTGGAATATTGCGTTCAATTCTGGTGTCCTTTCTATCGGAAGGGTGTTGTGAAACTTGGGAGTGTTCAGAAAAGGATGCTGCTGGGGTTGGAGGATTTGAGCTAAAGGGAGAGGCTGAATAGGCTAGGGCTGTTTTCCCTGAAGTGTCAGAGGCTGAGAGGTGACCTTTTATAAGGTTTTTATAAAATCATAAGGGGCATGGATAGGATAAACAGACAAGGTCTTTTTCTTGGGGTGGGGGAGTTCAGAATTGGAGGGCATAGGTTCAGGGTGAGAGGAGAAAGATATAAAAGGGGGAACTTTTCCCACACAGAGGGTAGTGTCTGGAATGAGCTACCAGAGGAAATGGAGGCTGGTACAATCCAGCATTTAAAAGGCATCTGGATGGGTAAGTGAATAGGAAGGGTTCAGAGGGATATGGGCCAAGTGCTGGCAAATGGGACAAGATTGGGTTAGAATGTCTGGGCGGCATGGATGAGTTGGACCAAAGGGTGTGTTTCCACGCTGTGTGTGGGTGTTAATGGTAAGGCCAGTATTTATTGCCAATCCCAAATTACTTTTGAGCTGAGAGGTTTGTGAGGCCATCTCGGAAGGTGATTAAGAGTCAACCATATTGTAGGTGTGGAGTCATGCAGACCAAACCAGGTAAGGATGGCAGATTGCTGCTCTTGAAGGACATTACTGAACCACATGGATTTTTATGATAATTGAGAATGGTCACCACTAGACTAGCTTTTAATTCCAGGTTTATTAATTTATGCACAACCAGCTGCTGTGGTGGGTGTCAACTTGTGTGCTACAGCGCATTAGGGTAGGCCTCTGGATTAGTTGTTCTGTTCCATTACCACAACCTCACTGCCTCAGAGCAGATTCAACGATGGTGATGGATACTTTTAAATCACTAGCATCTAAAAATATTGATTTTGAGAAGATTTTGTAGCTCAGGTTGTTGATGAGTATGTAAGTTAGCATGAAAACAAAACATTCAAGGTCATAATTTTTAGATATGTTACAGCAGACTTCTGAAACAGGTACAACTTAAGTACAGACTTTCTGAAATAAAGGTAGGGATATTTCCTTAGTACCTAGAGCATTAGAGATTTAAACTCTCCTGTGCAGGGCACAGTGCATTATTAGCAGGTAATCTCTCGGCTACCTAGGTCTCCTTGATGCTAATATTATTGAATTTCAAGGGGATATTACTTGCCACTTGCGTTGTTTCAGGCTTTGCTACAGTTGGATATAAACTGCTTCATTGTGAAGATTTGCAAAGGGTATTGAATATTGTGCAATCACATGCAAGCTTGCCCACTTCTAAACATATGCCCTTCCCCAGATCATTAATTAAGCAACTGAAAATTGTGGAACCTGGCACTGCCAAGAGAAACGTCTACAGCAATTTCCTGGAGTTGAGATGATTGACCTCCAGTAACAACCATCTATCTTTGTGCTAGTAGGAGTTCAAACAGTACAGAGCTTTCCCCCATTTCCCATTTTATATTTTATGTCCGTACCCTTAAGTCACTTTTGCTCACTTTCTGGCTGGTCAAGCCTGGCTCTTCCTTCACATCTGGACTTTTTAATCCGTGTTTTGACCAGGGCTGTAATGAAGGCTGAAGTTCAGAGTGCCTAGCCGATTGCTAGGTGAGCAGCTTATTGTGGAGTGTTACCTGAGCACCATTGACCATACTTTCTATTACATTGCTGATAATTCAAAGTGGACTGATGGGTTGATAATTGGATTTGTCCTGCATTTTAAGGAAGGACAAACTGGGCAATTTTTTCATCTTGTCAAGTTGATGTCGATATTGTATTTGATCCTGTACAACTTTGTTTTGGGTATGCAGCTCATTCTAGAATGCAAGTATTAGGCTCTTTTGGTGCAGTGATAGTATCCTTCCCTTCCTCAGTATCAGGAGGCCTACGTTTATATCCCACTTGCTCAACATGTGTCATAGCATCTCTGAACAGGTTGATTAGAAATCATCTAGAACACAAATATTCAGCACAACATGGGGATGCTGTGAAGGCCTTTTAGGCTTTGTTATATGAATTCAGCTATTTCTTCATGTAATGTGAACCTAACATCTCAGAATTGTTTAAATACAAATGTAACTTGACCTTTGCCATTTTGCTTTGCACTGAGCTTGCCTCTATTGCTTATCTTTCTGCTATCATGCAGATTATGATATAGCTATTGGGAAGGCCATACAAATGTTTAATCCTGCAAAACACATGGTGGTCTGGAATTGGGTAGGGTGACAATGGGCAAAAAGCTATGTGGAATCAACGCTTTGATCAAGTTCCACACAGATCGCAGAGAATTTTAAAAGTAAAATTGCTGTCAAATACCAGAAGTCTTGAATAATTGTGTTGAAACAGTATATTTTTCTACAATCCGGTCTGGGGGGGTGAATAAATTTCTCTCTTTCACTCCTGAGTTAGTATAACCATTCAAAATTTGAAAATGTGTACACTTTCTTCCACAAACCCCTCCCCTGGCTCCCCCACACACCTTCCCCTCTAATTCATATCATCTTGACACTGCACAGATATGAGGAAATAAGCCAGCCAGATCTGAAGTTATCAAGAAGCTTGTCATTTTTTGAAAACTCACTGGTGATTATTAAAAGATAAAACTCATCCCAGTATCCTGAGACACATACATATAAGCATACAAACACGTTACCGGATAAGGTGGATCGTTGGAATTGAATGCGTTTAAATCTATATGTAAAAGGAATTGTGTTCTGATGGCTGATGCTAGTGATTTTCATAGCCAATTGAAATTATAACCTGAGTGTTTCCAGAGTCAGTGCTAAATAATCTGAAGCTCCTTTTTTTAAAAAATTCTTTATCTCTGCTCCAGTTGTAACAGTGATAGGGTCTGAGTTTGAAAAAAATACTTGAGAGAGGCTTGCGTGTTATTCCATCCTGCAGGCATCCCTGATGCTATCACCTCTCTGTAACTAACAGGCAAGCTTAACTTTTTTTCTTCATCTTTGTCCTGTGCTCACTTCTCCCTTTTCCAGAGATTAGATTACCATTAGATTAGATTAGATTAGATTACCTACAGTGTGGAAACAGGGCAAGCTTAACTTTTTTTCTTCATCTTTGTCCTGTGCTCACTTCTCCCTTTTCCAGAGATAAGTTCATCCATCTTCAATCTAACTCCCCCACTACCCCCTGCCTCTTTCTCTGCCCTATCTGCTATTAAACTCTTTTCTCAGAAATGTCAGTGTGATATCAGCCACCACAATTTATCTGTTGCCCTCATCCACTCTAACCTGTATATTGTAATCTGATCTTGCTGTCGAGATTGTTCAATCTCTCCTCATAGCTAATACTCTTCAATTCAGGCAACATCCTGATAAGCTATTTCTGTACCCTCTCCAGAGCCTTCACATCCTTCTGGTAGTGTGGTGACAAGAACTGTACACAATATTCCAAATGTGGCTTAAATAAAGTTCTATACAGCTGAAAGATAATTGCCAGCTCTTATATTCTATTCCCCGATCAATGAAGACCAGCATAACATACACTTTTGTGACCACATTATCCACATCTTGCCACTTTACACTTAGATCTGTCTATGTTAATGCTTCTAAACGTTTTGCCATTTATTGTATATT
Source organism: Chiloscyllium plagiosum (assembly GCF_004010195.1). Lineage (NCBI taxonomy): Eukaryota > Metazoa > Chordata > Chondrichthyes > Orectolobiformes > Hemiscylliidae > Chiloscyllium > Chiloscyllium plagiosum. The sequence continues at coordinate 623,273 of NC_057712.1, read as the reverse complement.
TCACTTTTGCATTAGATCTTCCAAAAAAGCATCACCTCTCATTTGTCTAGATTAAACTCCATCTGCCATTTCTCCACCAAAGTCTCCAGTTTATATCTTGCTGTATCCTCTGGCAATCTTCACTATCTGCAACTCCTGCAATCTTTGTGTAGTGTGCAAACTCACTAATCAGGCCACTGATATTCTCCTCCAAATCACTTATATATGACAAACATGGTAAGGGGTCCCAGCATTGATTCTTGTGGAATGCCACTAGTCTAAGATCTCTAGTCTGAAAATCACTTTTCCATTGCTACTGTCTTCTATTACTAAGCTAGTTCTGTATCCATGTTACCAGCTCACTGCAGATCCTGTGACCTCACCTGTTTCAGCCTGACAAAAGCGATCTTGTCAAAGGCTTTCCTAAAGTCTATGTAGACAACACTCTACTGTCCTGCCGCCTTCAATCATTTTTGTCACTTCCTTAAGTTTGAGAGACCTTCCTGTACAAAGCCATGTTGCAAACAGATTACGTTAGATTCCCTACAGTATGGAAACCAGCCATTTGGCCCAACAAGTCCATACTGACCCTCTGAAGAGTAGCCCGCCCAGACCCATTTCCCTCTGACTAATGCATCTAGCCCTATGGGCAAGCCAGAGCACTCTAAGGAAACCCACGCAGACACAGGGAGAATGTGCAAACTCCACACAGACAATCATCCAAAGCAGGAATCAAACCCAGGTCCCTGGCGCTGTGAAGCATCAGTGCTAACCACTGTGCTGCCCCAAATACATCCATGTGTTCAAAGTCTGTGAGAAGATTTGTAGCTCGGGTGCTCATTGTTGTGGTTCTGTTCACCAAGCTGGGAATTTGTGTCGCAGACGTTTCGTCCTCTGTCTAGGTCATATCCTCAGTGCTTGGGAGCCTCCTGTGAAGCACTTCTGTGTTGTTTCCACCAGCATTTATAGTGGTTTGTCTCTGCCGCTTCCGGTTGTCAGTTCCAGCTGTCTGTTGCAGTGACCCGTATATTGAGTCCAGGTCGATGTGTTTGTTGATAGAGTCTGTGGATGAGTGCCATGCCTCTAGGAATTCCCTGGCTATTCTCTGTTTGGCTTGTCCTATAATAGTAGTGTTGTCCCAATCAAATTCATGTTGCTTGTCATCTGCGTGTGTGGCTACTAAGGATAGCTGGTCGTGTCATTTCGTGGATAGTTGGTATTCTTGGATACGGATCGTTAGCTGTCTTCCTGTTTGTCCTATGTAGTGTTTTGTGCAGTCCTTGCATGGGATTTTGGACACTACATTGGTTTTGCTCATGTTGGGTATCGGGTCCTTCGTTCTGGTGAGTTGTCTGAGAGTGGCTGTTGGTTTGTGTGCTGTTATGAGTCCTAGTGGTCGCAGTAGTCTGGCTGTCAGTTCGGAAATGCTCTTGATGTATGGTAGTGTGGCTAGTCCTTTGGGTTGTGGCATGTCCTCATGTCCTCAATCCCATGCAAGGACTGCAAGTACCATGCTCAATTACTCGCTGCTATTTCAAATCAATCTTGGTTGAACGCCCAAGCTTTGTTACACCTGATTGGGGTAGCAAATGGAAAATGAAGCCCTGCTGTTCCCAGAACCATCATAAAAGAATGCACAATTCTCTAACTTTTTGGCTCAGGTTGAAGCACAGACCTGTATTTTGCACTTTAGAATAATGAGCGTTTACTACAAGTAAATTACAGCTGCAAATGAACACTTGTAGATCGTTGACATATAACTCTGCTAACTCTCCAAATGTAAGAGAAAGACAGAGTTGTAGTTAGTAATTGTTGAAGGGTTATGGAGATTGGGCAGGAAATTCGAGTTGAGGCCAAGATGAGATCAAACTGAATGGTGGAGCAGGATCAAAGGGCTGTACGTCCTATTCTTCCTAGTTCTTGCATTCTTAGTTAAAACTCTAATCCCCTTAGAAGTTTCTACATATACAAACACATTTTTAAAAAATACTGATGTTATGGGCAGAGGGGAAAAGTGGGAAGGAAATGTCACAGGGTTCTTTTGAGAGATGGTCTTTTTGGCTTGTCAGGGTGTGTTGATTCTCCAGATACTTGCTTGCAGAGAGTACAGGGGCCCTGGTTCTCAGTATAAAATTGCTAGCATACTGGTTAAGCCACAGCTTACAGCAAATACTGAGGAAAAAATTCAATTCAATTTCTATCTTCAAGTTTGAAATGCTTTATAGCTCCTTCCTTTCCAGAGGTTCAATCAATTCTCCATCAAAAAATGACCCACTTCCACCTGAATTCCGTATCACACCTTCACGATTGCCACCCTGGTATCTTCTGCTCCCCCTGCGAAGGTGCAGTGATAATCGCTGCCAATGATGCTATTCCACATAATTTTCCTGCTTCTCGGATGCTGCCTGACCGGCTGTGCTTTTCCAGCACCACTATAATCTAGCTCTGATTTCCAGCATCTGCAGTCTTCACTTTTACCTTTCCACATAGCCCTCTGCCATGAGGACTTGAAACCTTGGGCCTTGAAATTCATCCTGTAACTATCCATGTCCAATCTCTATAAAAGTCCCAGATTCCCAATATGTTGACATTAAGTAAATTAGTGGTAAGAGAGCAAGTGACCAGCTCTGAGATTATCTTATTGCCTGGTCCAATTCATGAGCTCAAAAGTCTCCATGCTGCAGCCTCCAAATGCTAGTTGCTGGTGTGTCCTGCTGTAATGCAAATGTCAGCTACCTGAGCATCCCGCATTTGTGTCAGAGAGATGTTGTAATATTGCTGAGGGGCTGGCAAGTGCCTGTTGATGGATGTGTGGCTGGTGTCCTGGAATCATGCTCTGAGATGCTGTTAGGTGCTGAGCAATATGGAGCTCCTCAGGGCCAGCAGGGAGCTGAAATCTCCAGGTACATGTTCTGACTTTGACATTTCTTAATATCTCGCCTGTGGTGCATTTGATAAGATAGGAAGCGGAATATTATAAGATGAATTGTAGTGGAAATAATCCCCTTAAATGGGCTATTTGCCAATAACTAGTGAGAAACTAGGGTGAATCAGTGGTTAGCACTGCTGCCTCACAGTGCCAGGGACCTGGGTTTGATTCCAGCTCAGTCTGTGTGGAGTTTGAACATTCACCCTGTGTATGTGCAGGTCAGGTGAATTAGCCATGCTAAATTGCCCATAGTGTTCAGGGATGTGTAGGCGAGATGCATTAGTCAGGGCAAATATAGAGTAATAGGGTAGGGGAATAGGTTATTCTTTGGAGGTTCAGTGTGGTCTTGTTGGGCCAAATGGCCTGTTTCCATACAGGGATTCTTAACCTCACCTCATCATGTGGCAGAAGCATAAAAGATGCAACAAGATGCTCCCAATGTTTGATAGACCTCAGTGGACTTCTCACCTGCTTCTACCACACATCTCACAATAGTTCACATCACTTGGATACCTCCACCCCTTGTGATTTACTTTTTAAAATTGTATCTTTCATGCAGTACTGGTTAGTTGCCACTGTATGTCACTAATGTATTTGCTTTAAACTATAAACTGAACAATTACTTCCAAATCTTTGCAGCCCTTTGATTTAGTTGCTTAGTTACAATATTGAGTAACTTCTTATTCCCGTTCTGAGTAAACCCCCGTCTTGTCTAACATTATGAAGCTATGTCCTATTACTTTGACAATAAGTTAGTGAATAAATATATCTCTTATGAAGTAGAATAAAAATGTTTCATCACCCATGAGCTAGAAAAATCTATAAAATTATCTGCTATCTACACTGGTAATGTTGCTCAGCATTATTGATGAGAAATTGTTGTGCAGTTTCTCAAGAGGGGCGATGCACACTTAAATGTGGAAATACAAAAGTTGCAGTTTGAGGTGCATTGCTCCACCATTAGCTCTTTTTTTAAAAAAAGGCTTTTTAACTCTCCATTGAAATGCTTTGAACAGCATGAAAAGGTTGTTTTGCAGAATAGATAAAAAATAAAAATCACAATGTTGTTATCCCTGGTATCTCTTTATTAAGTGTTAACAAACATTGCAATCATCATCTCTAGCAAAAAAAATGAACTGTATGGAGTTTCATTTTTAAATTGTAATTAACGCTTCCTCACTGGATTAAGAAAAAGATTCAATTTGTTTAATCCCTATCTTTGTTTCTCTTTTTGTACCTGATTTGACATTCCACTCATCCACTCTAATCTATACCTCATGTTCAGTCCTTGTGATTTTAATTTCAGTCCTTCAATTTGATTAGTTAAGGAGATGCACAGTTGTTTGCCCTAATCATTTGTTTCCCAATCCTCTTTTTGATATGATTTTATTAACTTATACTTTAAACAATTTGCTGCACAAAAAAATGAAATAACTAAATTTGCAGAGGCGAGTCTAATTACCCTTTGCTTATAAAAGTTTCCATCAAATATGTGGTGTTGCAGGACAAATATCTTAAAATTCAAACAAAATGATGACTGCTTTTGTTTTTGCAAAAATAATCTGTTTCCTAATGTAATCAGCAATAGTTGGAACAAATAGTGGTTCATTATTTACATATTAAATAGTATCATAAGCTCCACAAATTTAATGGTTTTTTTTCAAAATGGGTACAAAACAATACAAAGTATTCTGTACATAGATCAAACAACTACACACTTTTTAAAGCAGCAAGCTGTCATATTGCACTGACTAAATTTGATCAACATTTTGGACCTTTGCCCTCTGGTAAAAGGAAATATGATTTAAGATATTTAAAAGCATATGGTAAGAACTCAAATAAGAAATCAAAGCAGGACTGCACTGCACAGCCTCTCAAGCCTGTTTTTCTATTTTCTTTTTAACTTGATCATCAAACACAATTCTGCCTTTCCACCTGTTCAGCTATCGCTGGATTGCCTGAGTTCAACAGCACCTAAAGGTAGAAAATTGCAGAGAGACCGCCCTCTGAATGAAAACGTTTTCTCCTCATCTCCGTTCTAACTGACCAAATCCTTATACTGAGACATGTCCCCAGTTCTCACGGCAGCACGGTGGCTCAGTGGTTAGCACTGCTGCCTCACAGCACCAGAGACCAGGGTTCAATTCCTGCCTCAGGCAACTGTCTGTGTGGAGTTTGCACATTCTCCCAGTGTCTGCGTGGGTTTCCTCTGGGTGCTCCGGTTTCTTCCCAGAGTCCAAAAATGTGCAGGTTAGGTGAATTGGCCATGCTAAATTGCCTGTAGTGTTAAATGTAGGGGAATGGGTCTGGGTGGGTTGCTCTTCAAAGGATCGATGTGGACTTGTTGGGCCGAAGGGCCTGTTTCCACACTAAGTAATCTAATCTAACATAATCTTCTCAACTCTCCAGCTGGTGGAACAGGCCTCTTTGAATCTTATAAAAATGCAGGGAATGCTGTGTCTGTGGACAGAATAAAACAGAGTTAACATTTTGAATTTGGTAATGGCTCCTCTCCAGAACTGACCCTGATCAACTTGAAAGTACAGCCCTGGCTGAAGAGGACCTGGCTTGTACGGAGTTGTGTGCTACTCCCTGACTGACTGACTGACTGAATTCATGGACTGTTTGCAGTGGATGTGCAGAATTGACTGAGATCTACTCTTTGACTGCAGTGAAATGGAACTCCAACCCTGCCCCTGCAGAGCCAACTGATCATGTCCAAACCTCTGGACTGAGATCAGAATGACTGATTGTGGCAGGACCCCTAACTAATGCCAGTCCCCCTTGAACTAATTGCAGTTAGACTGCAATTGTGACTTCCCTTAGTCTTTGTGACATAGCCATTTGCTTGAAGCATGTTCAGAATGCTAGCACATGCTGTACATAAGACATTGCCAAATATCCCAAATTCTTCTTAATCCTTTGCTTGGTTCTCTGCTACTTCTGACATGTTTTTTGCATGTTCTATTTTAAAGAAATGCAAAATATATTTTCTGCCATTTCTTTATTCACAATTATAATTTGTCCTGTCTTTTTAAGGAACCCACATTTATATCACTAATAATCTTTCACCGTGGACGGCACGGTGGTACAGTGGTTAGCAATGCTGCCTCACAGCGCCAGAGACCCAGGTTGAATTCCTGCCTCAGGCAACTGACTGTGTGGAGTTTGCACGTTCTCCCCGTGTCTACGTGGGTTTCCTCCGGGTGCTCCGGTTTCCTCCCACAGTCCAAAGATGTGCAGGTCAGGTGAATTGGCCATGCTAAATTGCCCGTAGTGTTAGGTAAGGGGTAAATGTAAGGGTATGGGTGGGTTACGCTTCGGCGGGTCGGTGTGGACTTGTTGGGCCGAAGGGCCTATTTCCACACTGTCATGTAATGTAATCTAATCTATGTGCAGAAGCTGATGAGCTTTACATTTCATACTGGTTTGGACTTGGTTTCTATTTTCTCCCCCTTTGAAAAAATTTCCAATCTGCAATCTTACTACTCTTGGTAATATTATAAGCCTCTTCTTCTACCCTAATACAATATTTAGTTTTTTTTTAGTCACTCACAATAGATCACTTTTGCCATTGAGCTTTTGTTTCTCAATAGAATAATAATTAATTTAGAATTATGAAACATTTCTTCAAATGTTCACAATTGCTTGTTCATTGTTTTAGCAGCTATTTTTCAATCTCTGTAGTCACCAGGCCCTGCATACCTGTGCAATCAGTTTTATTTACTACTTTCTACTCTGAGGTTATGCACTTTGGCAGGAAGAATAGATTGAACTGAATATTATTTAAATAGGGAGAAACATCAAAAGCTGAAGCACAGAGGGATTTGGGAGTTCTCAGGCATGAATCACAGAAAGCTTGCACCCAAGTTCAGTGGCTAACATGGAAGAAAAATGAATTGTCTGTCCTTCCTTCAAAGGGAATTAGTAAAACTGAGAACACTGCATGCTTTATTAACTGCTCTCTCCACCTATCCTGCCACCTTCAGTGATCTGTTCCCGTATCTTTGCAGGTCCTTCTACTCCTGTACCTTCTTCAGAAATATACCCTTATTTTATAATGTCTTTCAAAATTTTTCTGACCAAAGCGTGTCACCATACACTTCTCTGCATTGAACCTCATCTGCTACATGTCCACCCACTCCACCAACTTGTGAATGTCCATTTGGAATTCCACAATGTCCTCACAGTTTATAGTTCTCCAACATTCATGTCACAATGTCATAATTACTGAGGTGTGCTATACGTGATTCCTGCTACCAATTTCTAATCCTTCTATGTTGAGTGTCTTCAGTCATTCTACTTTCCTACTCGTCCAAGCCAATGTCCTTTATCTAAACATAAATATAAACCCATATTGTCAGGGTTCCTCTGTCCACTTTCAGTTTTCTGTTTTTCATATTGTACCCAACCACCCACTTACAGAATATGTAGTTGCCAATTTTAACCATTATTTGTGTGACACTGGGCAGGAAGGTTGAGTTGGGAAACTTCCTGAAAGGGCAAACTGGTTTTCTATAAAAGAGGAGATAGAGAGTCAGAGTCTATAAAAAGTGAAGCTGGGAAAAGCACAGCATATCAAGCAACATCAGAGGAGAAGGGGAGTCAATGTTTCAGGTTCCCTTTCTCCTCTGCTGCTACTTGACCTGCTGTGTTGTTCCCCGTTCCACTCTTTATCTACTCCTTTGAAAGAGGCTGTGCCTGATGTATTTCCATTCTGTGGAAATGGATTGTGAAATGGAATCAAGCCTGCTGACTCGAGAGGTAGGACCAAGGCAACATTGGTCAGCCTTCTGGGCTAAAATGCCAACTTCCATTCATTGGGTTCAGATTTGTTGGACATTGGGACTGGTTCTGGGGAAGGTGGGACTATTACAAAATGGACGGTCTACATCCGAACCAAATGTCATTGGGGGAATTTTGCTATTGCTATTGGGAAGGTTTTAAACTAATGCGGCAGGGGACTGGGAACCAGAAGAGAAAACAAGTAGGCAGTGAGGTGGAGACTGGAGACAGTAAGAATCATGAAGATGGTATTAATAAAGGGAAGAGTAGGCAGAAAGCGGATAAGCGCAAAAGAACTGGTGGCCTTAAAAGCATCTACTTTAATGCAAGGAGTATAGTGTGTAAGGCAGATGAACTTAGGGCTTGGATTGGTGCCTGGTAGTATGACGTTATTGCAATCACAGAGACTTTGTTGATGGAAGGGCATGATGATTGGCAGCAATATATTCCACAATATAGACACTTTGGACAGGGAGGGAAGTAAAAGGTGGGGAGGAGTTGCATTGCTGGTCAGGGATGATATCACGGCTGTGCTAAAGGAGGATACTATGGTGGTCTTGGGTAGTGAGGCATTATGGGTGGAGCTGAGAAATAAGAAGGGTGCAGTTACATTGTTGGGGCTGTATTACAGGCCTCCCAACAGTGAGCGTGAGTAAGAAGAACAAATAGGAAAACAGATCATGGAAAGATGTAGGGGCAATAGGGTAGTGGTGATGGGAGATTTTAATTTTCCCAACATTGACTGGGGTACACTTAGTGTCAGAGATCTGGATGGGGTAGAATGTGTAAGAAGTGTCCAGGAGTGTTTTCTAGAGCAGTATGTCAATAGTCCGACGAGGGAAGGGGCCATATTGGGGAATGAGCCAGGACAGGTTGTAGAAGTTGTGGTGGGGGATTTCTTTGGGAACAGTGACCACAATTATGTCAGTTTTAGAATACTCTTAGATAAAGAGGAGAGTGGTCCTAAGGGAAGAGTACTAAACTGGGCCAAGGTCAATTATATCAAAATTAGGCAAGAGCTCGGAAATGTGGATTGGACACAACTATTTGAAGGGAAGTCCACATTTGAGATGTGGGAGGCTTTCAAAGATAGGTTAAAGATAGTGTAGGATAGGCATGTCCTGTTGAAGGCAAAGGATAGGAAGGGCAAGATTCGTAAATGATGGAGAAATTGTACGACTAGCTAAGAGGAAAAGGGAAGCATACATAAGGTCTAGGCAGCTAAGAACAGAACGGGCCCTGGAGGAATATCAGAAAAGTAGTACAAGTCTTAAATGAGGAATCAAGCGGGCTAAAAGGGGTCATGAAATAGCTTTAGCAAGCAGAATTAAAGAGAATCCCAAAGTATTTTATTCTTATATAAGAGGCAAGCGGGTTACTAGAGAAAGAATTGGTCCACTAAAGGATAAGGAAGGAAGGCTGTGTGTCAACCCTGAGAAAATGGGTGAGATTCTGAATGATTACTTTGCATCAATGTTCACTGAGGAGAGGAACATGATGAATCTTGAGATTAGGCATAGAAGTTTGATTAGTCTGGATCACATTGATATAAGTAGGGAAGATGTATTGGGTAGATTATTAAGGTGGACAAACCCCCAGGACCAGATGGGATCTATCCCAGGTTGCTGAGGGAGGAGAGAGAGGAAATAGCTGGGGCCCTGACAGATAACTTTGTGGCATCCTTAAATACAGGGGAGGTACCAGAGGACTGGAGGGTTGCTCCTGTTATCCCCCTGTACAAGAAGGGTAGTAGGGATATTCCAGGTAACTACTGACCAGTGACCCTGACGTCGGTGGTGGGAACGTTGCTGGAGAGGGTACTGAGGGATAGGATCTATTTATATTTAGAAAAGAATGGGCTTATCAGTGATAGGCAACATGATTTTGTGCAGGGCAGATTGTGCCTTACCAACTTGAGTTCTTCGAGGAAGTGACCAAGTTGATAGATGATGGAAGGTCTGTTGATGTCATATACATGGACTTTAATAAGGCATTTGACAAGGTTCCCCATGGTAAACTAATGGAGAAAGTGAAGTCACATGGTGTGCAGGGTGTTCTAGCTAGGTGGATAAAGAACTGGTTGAGCAGCAGGAGACAGAGTAGTAGTTGAAGGGAGCTTTTCGAAATGGAGAAAGGTGACCAGTGGTGTTCCACAGGGGTCAATGCTGGGGCCACTGTTGTTTGTAATATACATAAATGATCTGGAAGAGGGCACTGTTGGTCTGATCAGCAAGTTTGCAGATGACTCGAAGATTGGTGGAGTAGCAGAAAGCATAAGGGACTGTCAGAGAATACACGAGGATATAGATAGACTGGAGAGTTGGGCGGAAAAGTGGCAGATGGTTTTCAATCCAGACAAATGTGAGGTGATGCACTTAGACAAGACTAATTCTAGAGCGAATTATACAATGAACAGAAGAGTCTTGGGAAAAGTTGATGAGTGGAGAGATCTGAAAGTTCAGGTCCATTGTACCCTGAAGGTTGCTGCACAGGTGGATAGAGTGGTAAAGAAGACATGTAGCTGAAAATGTGCTGCTGGAAAAGCGCAGCAGGTCAGGCAGCATCCAGGAAACAGGAGAATCGACGTTTCGGGCATAAGCCCTCCTGAAGAAGGGCTTATGCCCGAAACGTCGATTCTCCTGTTCCCTGGATGCTGCCTGACCTGCTGCGCTTTTCTAGCAACACATTTTCAGCTCTGATCTCCAGCATCTGCAGACCTCACTTTCTCCTCAAAGAAGGCATGTAGTTTGCTTGCCTTCATTAAATGGGGTATTGAGTATAAGAGCTGGAAAGTCATGTTAAAATTGTACAGGAAGTTGGTTCAGCTGCATTTGGAATACTATGTACAGTTCTGGTTGCCACATTTTGAGTCGCACAATGACTCAGTGGTTAGCACAGCGCCAGGGACCCGGGTTCGATTCCCACCTCTGGCAACTATCTGTGTGGAGTTTGCACATTCTCCCCGTGTCTGTGTGGGTTTCCTCCAGGTGCTTTGGTTTCCTCCCACAGTCGAAATGATGTGCAGGTTAGGTGAATTGGCCATGCTAAATTGCCCGTAGTGTTAGGCGCATTAGTCAGGGGTAAATGTAGGGGAATGGATCTGGGTGGGTTGCTCTTCGGAGGGTCGGTGTGGACTTGTTGGGCCGAAGGGTCTGTTTCCACACAATAGGGAATCTAATTACCAAAAGGATGTGGGTACTTTGGAGAGGGTGCAGAAAAGGTTTACGAGGATGTTGCCTGGTATGGAAGGTGCTAGCTATGAAGAGAGGTTGAGTAGGTTAGGTTTATTTTCATTAGAAAAAAGGAGATTGAGGGGGTCCTAATTGAGGTTCACAAAATCATGAAGCGTATAGTCAGGGTGAATAAAGACGAGCTTTTTCCCAGGGTGAAGGATTCCATAATGAGAGGTCACGCTTTCAAGGTGAGAGGTGGAAAGTATAAGGGGATACACGTGGCACGTACTTCACACAGAGGTTGGTAGGCGTCTGGAACGGTAGATTCATTTAAGATGCGTCTGGAGAGATGCATGAGCAGGCAGGGAGCAGAGGGATAAAGATGCTTAGGAAGTGACCGACAGATTTAGACAGTACATTTTTGATTGGCTCAGGTTTGGAGGGCCGAAGGGCCTGTTCCTGGGCTGTAAATTTTCTTTGTTCTTTGTTTAATAATGGCTGCCATTCATAAAGTCCATTACCTCTAACCCCCTCAAACAATCACCTCTGTCCCTACTCACTGCTACGCACTCATCTCCACGCTGTCCACCAGTTCTCCTGTTCCTGCTCTCCTCCCTCACACCGCTATGATCCTTCACGTCACCATGATCCCTCCTTGAGCCCTACACCTCCAATGAATCCTCATAACCACTCAGTTGTATGGAAACTTGAATTTATTGTCACGTATACCAAGGCACAGTGAAAAGCTTTGTCTTGCAAGCACTACAGGCAGATCACAGAGTTAAATAGCATGGATAAATAAATAATAGGGAAACAGTGGTAAAACAAAAACACAGGTACCAAGTGCATACCAAGAGTTTGAGAGTCCATTCAGTATTCTAACAACAGTAGAGTAGAAACTGTTTCAAAACCGGCTGGTGTGTGTGTGTTCAGGCTTCTGTACCTTCTCCCTAATGGGAGAGGTTGTAGAAAAACATTGCCAGGGTGGGATGGATCTTTGAGAATGCTGGCGGCCTTTCCTTGACAATGAGCCTGGTAGATGGATTCTAACCTGGAGATATTTTGAAATGGACATTGGAAGTTTATTTTTGAATAACCTAATAGAGACATCATTCAAACTCACCATGTGAAAACCTCTCCATCAAAGAAAGTCATTCCAGAAAAAAAAGTAAGTTCCCTTAAGAGGTTAATTTAATATTAAAGAAAATACGTTTCACTAAATACACCAAAGACAGGTAATTCTTTAACCACCTTTTAAAACTGCCAATCAAAATTTGTTTACAGTTTCTTTTTGAGAATAAGTGATTGTGTATTTTGAAACTCAGCAAAGTATTGTGAGTGGACTTATGATAAATTATTCCACCTCCTAGACCATCAAGCCTACTGAAATTGCAAAAGCAGGTAGTTAAAGTTTTCCCAAAATACACCCCCTGAAGTCCGTACTACAGCAGCAGCTATCCCAGTGCCTTTTTTTAACTGAAATATTCTGAAGATAGTTAATTTTCCAGGGCTCTACAAAAAGAAAACAAGTTCGTGATGTCAGAGTTGTTAATCAGTATTTCGTTCGGTGTGAATGCATCTTATTTCTGAAATGAGGAAATAACGGTAATGTCCTTGAACGCTTACGTATACTGCTCCAGGGGAGAATTCCGTAATCAATCACCCTGGCGGAAACACTGGGAGTGGGAGGGACTGGGGACTGGGGACTGGGAGCTGGAGCTGGAGGTGCTGGTAGCAGCAGTGTGGGAGCTGGGGCGCTCTCCTGTCTCCTGGCCCGGGCTGCTGATGGCGTTGCCGGGCTGCTGTGCGCTCCGGGCCGGGGATCCCGGTTCCCGCTGCTACCGGCGGCTCACGCTGTGATGCTGGAACATGGAGAAGGCTCCGGGCAGTGCTGACCTCCGCTGGAGCTCGGTCTCTTTACCCCTGGATCTGATCGTGGGCAAATTCCGCTTACCCACCCTGGCCCGGCTGAGCTCAGGTAAGGAGCAGATATTGTCTATCACTCAGGGCCGGGAGGGACAACGGGGCTCTGCTCGGATTGGGGGCTATCCCTGAGTGCGGCCCTTCGGCTCTCGGGCTAGAATCAGGTGCAGAGTTTCCCCATTGATTCTGTTACAGAGAGTGACATGGAACATTGCAGCAGTTAGTGGCTGGAACTTGGACAGCTCCAAGTTCCATCGTTTCTGAAGTTAATGTAATCGAGAAATAATAATATTTTTAGTAAATTTCTTCCAAATTGCGATGTGTTTCGCGGGTTTAACCGCTAGCTGTGCAGTTACTAAAACCGTTGTAATAACGGAGAAAGTTTCCGCTGGGGACCGAGAAATCAAAGCAGCATCTGCACTGGCAGTCTGCGCCAAGGTTTATATAGTTTATAGTCTGGAATGAAACAGTTTATTGAATTCCGTGGCCAGTCCTGACTTACTTTCAATGATTAAAATAACTTGGCACCGCACAGTGTCATGTCCAAACTGGAGGGCAGTTGTAGGTGGAGATTTTACTCCAGCCATCTCTAGTCATTGTGCTGAAAAGAAACAAATATGTTTATAAGGCTCCCCCTTTGAAGCAGCGCGGATTTTGACATTGATTGTTCATACTTTGAAGTTTGATCTGATAGTTTAATTTAGTTCATAGTCTCGCAGACAGTGCTCTGCGGTACCAGCTGTTACCTCACAAAGCTAATGGGGTGGTGAGCGAACCGACTTTTGCGTGAGATCCGAAACTCATACCTGCCTTTCTTGAGATGGGGCTAAACCACAATTTACTGATGAACTCTCCCATCCCCACCCCCTCTCTCCCTCCCCCCCCCCCCCCCCCCACCTTCTCCATTAGAGTTGATCTTTCTCTGCACCTTCTCTGTAACTGTAACACTATTTTCTGCATTATCCTGATGTATTTATCTAAGATATGGTTAGCACACAAAACAGTACTTTTCACTGGGATGATATAAATCAAACCAATTGCAGTAATATTCAGTTGATTCCCCTCGAGCCTGGTTATGATTATACTAGACTTAATCTTTTAAAAATGCATTCCATACCAAGGATACCACCAGAGGGGAAAATCAGTTTAAATTGGAAATCTCAGGAATTGCAAAGGTGTACCTTTTTGGATCCTATTTACGGATAATGTTCAACATACCATTGAGTTTGAGTTTTGCTTCTTGCTGAGTCCATTATTGGTTTTAAATTCTTCAAAACCATTTCAATGAATTGCTACCTCATCAAAATGTTCAATGTTTACCATTTTCTAGCAATATGGAGATCTAACTTAACTGCAGTATTAAACTGCTCATCTCAGTCTTTTGTCTGAACTGTTAACGGTTCTTCCAATACTTTGAATAGAATATTTGCACAAATGTAGCTGCAGTTTGTTTGATTGGATGGGGTCCATCCCTATGATTCACATAAATCAGTGAGAATCATGGTGTGATTTAAAAAGATTGAATAATAATCTCAGATTGTTCAATAAACCTTGGATAAGGAAGTGGCTATAAATGATTCACTTTTCAAAAACTGAAACTTGTTGAAGTTCTCCACTGTCTAATATTTCAATATTGCGTCTTTCTGGCCCTGGTCCAGGAACCTGCTTCTTATTGTAGATAGGCCGCTTATGTCAATATTGACGATTGTATTTCAATGAGAGCACTTGCTCTAATCCTAATTCCCTATGTGTCCCTTCTTCTGATATCAATTCATATAGTTTTCTGCACTTGTTTTGTTAAAGGGGTATATATGTCATTGAATCTCAGAATTTAACTCTTAACTGGAAGCTAGCTAGCCTATTCTGCTTGTGCTGAATAGCTAAAAGAATTATTCATCGTCCCACCCCATTGCCCTCGCCTATATCTTTGTCAAACATTTTTCCAAAGATTGATTAATCTTACTGCCAAAAGTTATGATTTTACTTCCCCCATTATTTCTGGTGAGATGATTGATGTCACAACCTGCTGCTCTTTCATTATTTTACATTACTGTCCTTTGCTCTGACCCACTAACTATTTATTCCAGTTTATCTTCTCAAAGTTCCCTATAATCTTTGTCACAAAGCTGGTCCCTTTCTTTCTAAAGCTGATCCTTGGCTCAAGGAGACTCTGTCCTTGACATTTTTCAGAGGGCAATAAACCAGATCGGGCTCCAAACAGTCTGGTTTGGTACAGAGATGAAAAGGGTTTTGAGAGGCCTTTGGTTTACATGTAAACAGTTGAAACTTCAGGCCAAAGTGGTCATGTTTTGCAGTGACCTGTATAATGAAAGGGGAGTGGTCAGCTCTCTAGCTAGCTGAGCTGAGCGGTTTTAGTTCAGTCTTGAGGGAGCTGTGTGGAAACTCTCGCTTTTCTGCCCTTCGACTTCGACCTGTAAGCATGTGTTCCGTTTATACTGGGTTTTAAAGGGGGTTTGCTTATTGGGACTATTGTGTATATTTGGAACAGCATAATTAAGTCTAGATGGATAGACTGAGTTCTGCAAGTGTTGTTATTCTGTTCTATTCTTTGTGTTTTATTGTGCAATTTTGTGAATAAATTTTTGTCTGTTTTAAAATCTACTTGTCTGTTTTAAAGTCAACTTAGCTAGCTTACTCCGGGTAATTTTCACTGTACACTTACTGAAACAAATTGCAAAGTTATGGTCTGGGGCTGTCTGCTTAGGAATGTTTTGAGTGGTCTGGCCTAGTCTATAAGATTGAATTCTGTTTAGGCCATTCTTGACTTTCTACACTTAAATGAAAATTTACAGTTTCTCTAGGTTTTTAGATTTTAGATTACATTTACAGTGTGGAAACGGGCCCTTCGGCCCAACAAGTCCACACCAACCCGCCGAAGCGCAACCCACCCACACCCCTACATTTACCCCTTACCCAACACTACGGGCAATTTAGCGTGGCTAATTCACCTGACCTGCACATCTTTGGACTGTGGGAGGAAACCGGAGCACCCGGAGGAAACCCACGCAGACACGGGGAGAATGTGCAAACTCCACCCAGTCAGTCGCCTGAGGCAGGAAATGAACCCGGGTCTCTGGCGCTGTGAGGCAGCAGTGCTAACCACTGTGCCACCGTGCCGCCCCAGTTATTATCATACAAATCCCTTTTAAACTGTCTTCAAAGTCTTGACATGTTTTTCTTATGTGGAGTGATTTCACACAGGAGATGATACACAATATATTTTACAAACTTCTGCAACTCTGGCAGGATCTCACAGTTTATTATCATCTTTCAACTGCAGTAAAATCTGATTTGACATTCCCTTGTGAAAATAAACAATAATATTTTTAAAAACCACCCTCCAACAAATGAGGTTTTGAATTTTTGAATGGCAGCAGTTGAATTTGCAAATTTGATTTGATTTCTACTAAACCAAACACAATATAACTAATTTTCAGAATGTGCACTATGAGTGGCATGCTGCCCTTGTCGGCTGTGCATGTTGGGCATTGTGGGTTTGCCTGTGATTTCCCAACAATTGTGTGCAAGTAGCATATATCTAGAAACCAATCGTATAGATAAGGTATATTGCATCTGCTCCTAAAGTAAAAATTAAGGGTTAATTTTCTTGTCTTCCACTGGATTTCTTGTATATCCATTTGTGAACAAAGTCCGATGGAAGTGGCTTGAATCTCTGCTAGTGTTAGTTGTATATGGTAACTAGAAAATGTACATCACGAAGATGGTATGCTCTTTTCTTCAGTTACCTTCAGTTTGCTTTTCATCCTTATCTCTACTAAAGTATTTGATTTCCTTCTATGGTACTCCATGACAACATTTCTGATGAGAATAACTCGGTTCAGAGGAAAGTTTCCTCTGTGTGCTATATAAAGTGAAATTGTAAATGACTTTATAAAAAGGTTGACCAATTAATGGCAGAAAAAATCTTCCCCCTCCTAGTCCCTAATAATCATGATCATTAATCTGTCAATCTGTATTGCATTCATTAATTATACTTCAAAATGAAACAGTTGATTTTTAACCCCAAGCACGGTGTAACTCACGAGTTAATTTTTGCATATTTTCATTCAAGTTGGTAAATGTGTTATTACGAACAAGTAGCAAACAGATGAAGATTTTAATAATGCCACTATCTTAACAAGTATGTTCCAATTAGCATTAGGAATAGTTATAGTCAGAGTATGTTTTTGTAAATTAGGTGTTAAATTTGTAGAACCTTGACTTTTTAAAAACTTCTAGCTTGTTCATTAGAAGTGCAGGAGAGAGAGAGAACCTGCACAGTTACTGCTTTTGCTGTTTTTGAATTCATGTGTCATTGGACATCGGAGTGCATCTGGGAAAATTAACAAACAGTGATATTCACATCTAATCTTGGAGGAACCAGTTTGGGGGAAGTTCACAACACAGAATCAGATAAGTTAATTGTTGTTTTAAATGTGTCCAAGAGAAAGGCTGTATTAGTGAGTACAGTGAGTTCTTTCTTGATTACATGTTTTTGGAGATAAGTCTCTTGATTAAACTTAAAATATAAGCCATAACTATTCATTTCACCTGGTGCAGTGTTTTGTAGGGGAATAAGACAGTGTTATTTTCTGGGTCTGTAGATTGTGAAGGAGCAAAAATGGCCTTTGCAGTGATATGTACTTCTTGTCAGATGTGGGAGTTTTGGAAAATATAGGGGGTGATGGATTCTCAGGGGAACGTAGCACGAACAGCCAAGTTTCTAGTATTGAGACTGGCTCTAATGTAACGAGGGGTACGCCGGCTTCCAAGAGATCAATTATGTTAGGGAATTCTGTAGTCTGAGGTACAGACAGATGTTTCTGTGGCCAGCAGAGAAAAAGCAGAATGGTGTGTTGTTTCCCTGGTGCCAGGATCAAGGATGTCTCAGAGAGGCTGCAGAATGTTCTCACAGGGGAGAGGGGCCAGCAGGAGGTCATTGTCCACATTGGAACCAACAACATTGGAAGGGAAAAGGTTGAGAC